>NC_085010.1:13137293-13157077 GCF_963854185.1 Sardina pilchardus | reverse complement strand
GAGTGATTTTGTGTACCCTGAAGAACACAGTCCTGTCCTCACCAGGTCAACGCACAGACACAAATTATTATAATTGTGGAATAATAAACAGTGTGAGTGGGCGGGAAGAGCTACGTTATCAACAGAAAGAGGGTTCCCAGCTGCAGGAAACAGGTGGAGGGTGGGATGGGTAGTGAAGAAAAACAAGCAAAAACAGGCAAAAGAAAGAAAGGGAGAAAAGAAAGAAAAATACATTTGTATACGTTTTTTTTTTTTTTTTTTTTTTTAAACAGACCTTGAATTGTAAAACAGCAATGATGGGGGAAAGGAGGGAATGAATAGAAATAGAAAGACAGAGATTCATTCACAAAAAGAAAGAAAGAAAGAAAGAAAGAAAGAAAGAAGGAAAGAAAAAGAAAAAACAAGTCCATGCAGGGCTTGGGAGCAATCAACACCTTCTTCACAAGGTAGTTGTACACTACAGGGATGAAATAATCATGGAGTCCAGAGCTCAAGATCAGTACCACAGCAAACTTCTCGGATCCGTGTGTTGGTATTCAATGTTTGTCTCAGAATAGTTTAATTTCCAACCTCTCCGCTCTCTGTGCTTCTTCCCCGGTGTTGTTGCCGATGAATATCTGCATTGTGAAACAAGTATTAAATGCCCCGAGTCGACGGGGAGTTTTTGTTTATGTTTTGTTTTTGCCCTGTGATCCACTAGCGAGTCTGAGTAGGTGAATTTATTCCAGAGTCTGAAAGGTCAAACCACACACACTGAGCACATTAACTCCTGCGGGGTAGCGCAGTGACTCACCGTTTGGCGTGCCGGTGGCGTGCGAAACAGGCCGACGTGATCAGACGCAGGAGCACACACACACACACGCGGCCGGGCGGAGCAGCGACTCGGTTGCCAGGGGATACAGCTCGGTTACGACGATCAGCTGTGGGAATGATCAAACGTGCCGCGTTTTCTCTGCACTAGCCCTCCTCCAGGAAAGTTCATTAGCGTGTGTTCCACATGAGACTGTGGGGGAGCCCAAGCTGAGTGAGTGCGGGGAACTCTGTGGATGATCTTTCTGATCTGTTCTTTGGGACACAGCTTTCCTGTTCATCTAGACAGGGCACGCCCAGTACATTTACATGCACACTAAAAAGCTGATTATTAGAGTGTATATATAAAAAGCTGATTATTATCTGTTTTTTGTAGTTATCGATGCAACTACATGTATACGCCTTAAACGGTTTATTTCAGATATGTGGGGGGTTTTTTATGTGCATGCAAATGCATCCTTTGACTTGCAATGAATACTGTTACACTCCTGGCTCAGGACAAGGTAACAGAGAAGAGAAAAGGCCACATATGGAGTAGGGGTATATATATTAAATGTACTAAATTACAGTAATAGAAAACAGAATGCGAGTAAAGTCAGTAGAGGAGTTGAATTAGGAAAATAAAAGTGAGCAATCAATATAATGCGGTGCAAGTGAATGATCCAAACAAAAGTCGAAGCGGTGTGGGACAGAAGGAGCGGCAGACGTGGACATCAGTCACATCTGAAGTGTTATTTTAAAGGCCCAGACCAGGAAATAATTAGCACGACTCCAAACACCTGCGCCCGGCTCACCTGCAGGAGAAGGAGCCAGGCAAGGCTGTGACAATAGAGAATTCATATATAGGGTGCCTTTGTTGTGATAGGATAGTGAGTGACTGACAGGAAGTGAGTGGGAGTGAGAGATCGGGTGAGATTGGGAAATGACCCGGGTCAGACTCTCACACTCACTGGTATATGGGCACTGTCAGCCTATTTAGAAAATTCAGTAGGGAAACCAAAACTGGTTTCCTAGAACTCAACTAGTAGACTGAAGGGTTAGTAATTAAGCTATTAGTCTCCTATAATAGAGTTTATGTGGGCCAAGGCATTTTGTCACAGGATAGTAAATGTATTCACGTACAGACATAATTACGGCATCCACTGTTAGTGCCCACCGGTGTCAGAGCTCATTAAGATGCACTTGATTCTTCTGAGACTAAGCCCTTGCCCATAGAGATGGCACAGAAGGAGTGGATATCAAGGCTCCTGTGTGGCTGTGTGTGTGTGTGTGTGTGTGTGTGTGTGTTCTTTCCTAGTGCGAAGCCTCCTTGAAGCTCTCTTGAATGGTTATTGATTTCCCTCTTGAAAGCCAGCCAACCACACACACACACACACACACACACACACACACACATGCAAAGGCACAGATAATTTATCAATTTCCAACCCCGGTCGGCCTCCGGCAACAAAGACAAACACCTCCCACTGGGGGAGCACAAGAAAGTCTGGCTGATAAAACCCCCCCAACTGTGGGTGGAAGTGCTTCTAACAGTGATAAGGGAGGCCTAAGAGTGGATTCAAAAACATCCGCAATTATATGTCAGAGGAGGCCCGAAGCTGACCGGCTGACTGAGTCTGTTGCGGCCAGGAGAGCGGTCAGCTGAAACAAAGTGATTTGTTCGGACTTCAGAAACATTACTAATGGCTGCCAATGGCGTGCATATCACGGTCTGAGCAAGAGGGTGTTGTTTTGAGTTGGTTTGGTTTGTTCAATCTGAGCCAATTAGCTTTCGCTGTGATGGTGTTTTGAAGAGAATGAAAGAGTCAGAGAGTGACGGGAAACAGGCGAGGGAAAGGGTAAACAGAAAACAAAAGAGTGCAAAAAAAAGGTAAACAGTACTGAGTGGCCAGTAAAACAAAGACTCTGAAACAAAGTTATTTGTTCAGATTTATTAGCATGTTCATAAACATGCCAATAGCTGCGAAACTGGAACCAATTAGCAAAACAGCAAAACAGTAAACAATAGTAAACAAAAGTGTATGAAAAGGCCAATAGTATGAATTTGCCAGTAAAGAAAGGACACAGTAGGGCCCGAGGCCAGGAGGAATGACATTGGATGAGTCACCAGTGGTCCCCTATGATGAGGGAGGGATGGAGAGAGAGAGAGAGAGAATGATACATGATGCTCTGTCTATCCTTTCTTTCCTTCATATACTGCTAACTACCTGTATAATTATAAATGATTTGCCAATACACAGTGTATTTTTATCATGCCAATAAAGCTCTGTTGAATTGAATTGGAATTGAATTGAGAGAGCGAGAGAGAGAGAGAGAGAGAGAGAGAGATTCAGGAAGAGAGAGAGAGCATACAAATAAAGATAGATGAAGATTGGATAAATAGAGGAAAAGGGGGGACACAGATAAGTGTAGAATGAGAGTCAGAAGTAAAAGGGATGTAAAGATTGTCTAAAGAGGGAGATAGAGAGAAACAAATAAAGTAAGGAAGATAAGAAACTACCTACCTGTATACCCTGCTTGTGTAGGGGTTCAAAGAGAGGGACAGAAACAGAGACAAAAGAGAGAGAGAGGGAAAGAAAACAACAATTGGGCTTACACCCGGTTTTGGCACAGGACAACAGTGAGAGAGAAGAGAGAGAGAGAGAGATGAAAACTGTGGTAACACCTTGTGCCTTGCGGGCTGCCAGCCTCCATCACTGTCCCACAGAGTAGAGGCCCTGTGTGAGAGAGGACCTGGGAGGAGTGACACAGCACTGCAGTCGCTTGTGAAGAGGGGCGTGTCACCGTGACTACTGTAGCCGTATCCCAGAATTCCCTGTAGTCCTCTCCAAGAACCTCCTCTCATCACACACCACTGGGCTCCTCATTCCTTTCCTCATCCTCCTCTCTTCCTTGTCCTCTCTCCTTCCCTTTCTCCTCCTCTCTTCCCTGTTCTCTTGCTCCACTCCTATTGGCCCTCCTCCCTCCTCCTCTCCTAAACTGCTCACCTTCCTCCATTTCTCCCTCCTCTCCTCCTTTCCTCCATCTTATCCTCCCACTTCTCCTCCTCTCCTCCTTGTCCTTCTTCCTCCTCTCCTCTACTACTCACCTCCCTCCTCCTCTCCTCCTTCCACTTTTCCTCTCCTTCTTCCTTCTTCCCTCCATTCCCCCCTCCTGTCTTCCTTCTCCCTGCTCCATCTCCTCCTCCTCTCTTCCTCCTCTCCTCTACTACTCACATCTCTGGTCCTCCCACTTCTCCTCTCTTGTCTTCCTTCTCTCCCCCATTCCCTTCTCTTGTCTATTCCCTTCTGCTCCATGTCTTCCTCCTCCTCTCTTCCTCCTCCTAATCTTCCTCTTCCTCCTCCTCCTCTCTTCCCCTTCCTAATCTTTCTCCTCCTCCTCTCTTCCTCCTCCTCTGCTTCCTTCTCCAGACAGATGTGGTGTCCTGTGGTGATGTGTTCTGCATGGCTTCACTCCAGTCCCTGTTTAGTTGCTGTGCCCCCAGACGAGAGTGGCACAGGTGGGTAACAGCGCCAATAGCCCCTCATGCTGGCTGAGAGGGAGAGGGGTGGGCAGAGAGAGGGAAAGAGAGAGGAGAGAGGAGGGGGCAGGGAGAGGGAAAGAGTGAGGAAAAGAAATAGAAGGAGAGAGAGGGGGCAGAAAGAGGGAAAGATTGAGGGAGAGAGAGAGAAGTAAAAAGAGAGAGGGAGAGAGAGAGCATCCGGCGCAGTGCATGAATTGAAGATGCCAAAGTAAAACCAATGCATCAATTGAGCAAAATGTATTGAGAAATGCATATCATACTGGGGTATACTGATTCAAATGCTCAGGTTCAAACGAAGCATCCTCTCTCTCTCTCTCTCTCTCTCTCTCTGTCTCTCTCTCTCTCTGTGCGTGTATGTGTGTGTGTGTGTGTGTGTGTGTGTGTGTGTGTGTGTGTGTGTGTGTGTGTGTGTGTGTGTAAGAGAGACTGAGAGAGAGGGAATGAAAGAACTCCACTGCCTGAGGGTCAGACGAAGAGAAGAAAACATAACAGAAAGTCTGCATAGAGGAGATATCCACAGAGGTGTACACACACACACACACACACACACAAACTGCATAAAAGTCAAACTAGCACTTTGTTTGTTTCATGTCGTCACGGGTACGCTGGCGACTACGCCACTCCGTTCGGCACTATTTGTATCAGTGTTGTGTGTAAAGCGCTTCAAACATGGACTGAACAGTAAACACTTAACAACATAGAAAGAACAAATAAACACACATACAGTATAAATAATAAACATGACGACACACACAGTAAACAAACCAATACTAACACTTTTTTCATGTTTAGAGGCATTTAACACGTCTTATCACTGTCTAACACACTTGCACAGCTGAACTGTGGACACACAAACACATCACAGAAAACCAAATGCTAGTTTGCACTCACCCAAACACACACACACACACACACACACACACACACACACACACACACACACACACACACACATACACACACACACACACACACACACACACACACACACACACACACACACACACACACACACACACACACACACACACACACACACACACACACACACACACACACACACACACACCCTACACCTCGAAGAGGTTTCAACGGAATTGACTCCAGCATATTATCACTGCTCTCCATCTTAAACAACTGTTCAGACGATCCATCCAGATTCCAGTCTAACAGAGTAACACAGCTAGCAAGACATAAGCAAGAATGAAGCGTAAGTTAATCAATTTACACTGCCTCCATCTCTAACATGATGGAGCTGTGTATTGTATCCATGTGTTTTTCTATGTGCACGCTTCACATAAACTCCAAAAGTAGAAGTGAAGCATAACATATCAAATGTAACTTTCCTCTTCTTTTAATAGCTGTAATGTTAACTGTAGAGTGCGGCCGGTGTAAATTGATGCGGTGATCCTAATGGAATTCTATTGCTGACAATAGGCGGACGTCAGAAGGGCGACCGAAAGAAAAAACGCCTCACAACCGGCCGCGGGGAAAATTCCCTGTAATGGTGCGGCCCCAGCAGATGTGCTGATACGGTTCTCTATGTACACACGGCTACTTGCAAAGTAAATATAATCACAAACGGCCCACTGTGGAAGACAGGCAATGTATCCTTTCATCAGATAGTGCGTGTTTGTGAATGTCACAGCTACAGATCTGGCATCCATCTCCACCTCTAAGCATTCTAGATGCACAAATACGGTTTACAAATTATGCTGTCACAATGAATAGAATGCATAATAGGATGGAATTATCATAATAAGAATTTCCTGTAAAAAATCTCCCGTCTATCGTCAAACGGAGAAGACAGACGCAAGGGCATTCAGGAATATGTCTGTTATAGTAACAAAGTCAAATGATTTCATAGAAGCATTTTCATGTCTTGACAGCTGCGATTGACATGGATGCATTAATACATTACAATATACAATAGATTTGTTGCTTGTTTGTTAACAAGTGACAGCCCACCTTGTCTGGAGAGTCTAATGGGGCAGACATCCACCTGGGAAAACCGCTTCCTGACGGGGTTCGGAAGACATCTTGTTTTGTTTTGTTTGTTTCTCATTTATTTATTTATTTCTAAGTGCAAGAGTCTTGCCTTGAGAGTGTGACGTGTCCCCTACTTGCACCTCTTTTGTTGTCTCATCACATCAGCCATCTCTGTCAGGGTGCGAAGGTGTGAAGTGTGTGTCTGTGTGTGTCTGTGTGTGTGTGTGTGTGTGTGTGTGTGCGCACGTGTGTGTGCATTAGTTTATCTTTTTAAGAGGAACAAATGCAGACAGAGAGAGAGAGAGAGAGATAGATTGTGTGTGTGTGTGTGTGTGTGTGTGTGTGTGTGTGTGTGTGTGTGTGTGTGAACAGAGGATGTGTGTGAGTCCTTGTCTGCAAGTGGTGGTCTCTATTCCCAAAGCTCCTGTCCCTCTGAGACAGACCTACATTAGTAGCAGACGGTCCTGGGGGGGAACCTGCAGTGCTTAAGTCGTTAGCTCCTGTGGCACGCGCGCAGGCAAGACAGGCAGCGGTGAAGAAGGATACCATCTTTAATTACGATCAGGGATGGAGATCACCGGGACCAGCAAAAAAGTTTCAGCAGCAAATCCAAAGAGCTCTGGAGCAAGGCCCCATCTTATACTGGTTCATCACACACAAATGAATTGTTTACACACAGATAGACAATACATGTGCTCTTCATGGATAGAAAATGCATGACCATTGAAGGAAAGATCCGGAGATAAAAAAAAAGAGACTTATTTATTGGTTTACCTCATGTTACAGTATAGCATCAAATCAGTGGGCACGTTCCACTTCATCTAGTGTTGTCCAGCTCTGGCTGAATGTGATGCAATGAACGGATCTGGGCATTTTTTTCAAATACGAGAAAATGAATGTCTGGTTGCAAGACCATGTCTCATTTGAGAAGTGGTACTGTAGGCGCTAGCCAGGATATCAAAAAGGGTGAATGCTTTGAGCTTCAGCGGATGACTGGTGCATCTATGGGAAGGGACAGACTCATACTAATGGAGGAGGAACACTGGAGCAACACAGATGTTTACTTATACATTTATAAGTAAACATCTGTGTTTTAAATGTATAAATTTATAAGTAAACATCTGTGTTGCTCTGGCATTCCTCCCTCTTTACAATACTTCGGTTCGTCTCCAGGGAACCAATCCACACTGCCACTGAAGTGTGGGGCTATTTTGAGCCTGGTCAGTGGTTTGGCGATAGTGATTTATTTTGATGCGGCTCCATGCCCGCTGCAACAGGCTATAAACCATTTTGTTGGTAATGCAAACAACGGTCTAGATCAAAACTGATATATAGAGCATTATTTCACTTCCAAAGAAAAGTTTGAACTTTTGAACTTTTGATGATCCATACATGTAAATAGACCCCAGGTTGTTTTAAAGGAGAACTATGCAGGTTTTTAAGCTTAATTTACATGAACTGAACAGCTTAACTTACCTCAAGCAGCTTAATTTACCTTAACTGGCCAAACCTGCATAGTTTCTCTTTAACTCAGGATATTTTCTTTTAACCACAACAGCCCATATGCATCCTCAGTCTTCCTGTCTATTGTAGGCTGCTGCAAATTGTATTAATTATATATCAGCACTATGTAGAAGCATAAGCTTAAGCAATGCATATCATATAGTCACTTGTCTGCCTCTGGGATGAGCCCCTCATGGAGAGAGTTGGATGTACAGAAATGTATGTTGCATTATTGAGACACTGAATTATTGAAAAAGAGAACAGTGATAAGTTTTTTCCTTACTTAACATTATTGTGTGTTAATCATGTGTAGGCATACCAAATGTAATTTGGGTAGAGTCTCCAATTTCTTTTAACCACACGTACACGAACACAAGCATGCATGCACACAGGCACGCACGCACACACACACACACACACACACACACACACACACACACACACACACACACACACACACACACACACACACACACACACCATAAGCAAATGTGTATCGTGTTCATCTACTCATCCTCCATCTCCCTTGTCTTTCACTGACACTCATACAGTACAGCAACTCTTGCACTGCACAAATGAGACACACAGGCTTCATACACAAATGCCAAACGTCTTCATACACTGTTTTATTATCAACACAACTTATCAGGATGAATAGTCTGTGAGTCTACAGCTGAGGACTACAGTAAGATAAAGGCACACACCCTCTGCTTCAGATAAAGCACTGGACGAAATCACACTGCTCTCTGTGTGTGCGTGTGTGAGAGAGAGAGTGTGTTTGTCGTTGTCTGTCTCTGAGAATGTGTGTGTGTGTGTGTGTGTGTGTGTGTGTCAGAGAGAAAGAGAGAGTGTGTGTATGTGTGTAGGTGTCTGCCTCTGTATGTGTGGGACCACGCATGTGTATGTGTGTGTGTGTGTGTGTGTGTGTGTGTGTGTGTGCGCGAGTGTGTGTCTGTGTGGGTGTGTTTTTATCTCCATTAGGACAGGAACTAATGGTGTGTCCGAGCCAGGCGGAAGACCCCCTACCCTAATGTGGTAGCAGACATCTTCAGCCACGGCTGGTTTAGATGTGGTGATAAACAGAGAGAGATGGACACAAAGTTCCCCATACAAACTAAATTAAACTGGGCTATACACAGAGGGGGGTGACGGGAGAGATGAGAGAAAATCACACTCATGCACGCAGCCACCCACGACCACACACACACACACACACACACACACACACACACACGCGCGCGCGCGCGCACATACTCACCCACAAACACACATATGCACACACACCCATGCAAGTACCCGCCCACGACCATACACACACACACACACACACATACGGACACACACACACACACACACACACATATAGTTGCAGAGTTGTGCACACACACACACACACACACACACACACACACACACACACACACACACATACAGGCATACACATTTCCACACATATATTCACTCTGACACAATATGCACATGATGTGTCTCAGGGGAGCAGTTTTGGGCTGTGACATGATGTGATCTTCTGTTTTGGTCATCCATCTTTCTCTGTTTAGACAAGCTAAAGCCAAGGCACAAGTGTTTGGGGGAGCCCATTGTGTGTGTGTGTGTGTGTGTGTGTGTGTGTGTGTGTGTGTGTGTGTGTGTGCCTGCGCGCGTGTGTGTGCGCATATGTGTGACTGTGTGAGATACCTAAAGGTATGACTAACGATAACACAGAGACAGGGATCACTCAGGAGGTGTGTTCAACACTACTCAGACACACTGGAGGCAGTTACATAAGTATTTTCTTTTTACTTGTTGACTCTAGTCTCTTGACTCTTGACGTCTAAAGGACGAAGAATGTGTATTTACTGACCATAGCCCACAACGGTGGACGGAACTGAGTTATATGGGGAAATGCCTCACTCTTTGTTCATAGAGAAAAGTGGCAGGACTTACTGTAAACACCTGGAATGGATGCATTTATAATGTTTTACCCTCACTGTTACTGAACTACAAAAACAGTCAGTCGAGAGTGCATTGCACTGGGATTTCTCTCTCTATAAAAACATCCTGTGAGAACAAATACTAACAGATTCAGCATTATAAAAACACTCATCATTTCGTCATTAAAAAAGATTGCCACACTGAGACTATACGCAGAGTAAGACCGGGTCAAGACACAGCTTGCTACAGTATGTTTGTGATTTCAGCTCTTTTCTTTATACTTCTTCATTCTTTTGTAATGCATATTTTTGGGCTTTCGTCTTTATTTAGATAGGACAGAGACGATCGGCAGGAAGCAAGTGGGGGAGAGAGAGAGAGATGAGATCCAGAAATGGCCACAGGTGGGATTTGAACAGAATAGCTATGAAAAGACATCACTGTTGTCATATTTGGATAACTGGATGCTGTACTGTCTCTGTTTGTTCTGGCTTAGAAATTCCTCCTCAGATGTTATGGCAACTGTTGGAAGAGGTATTTTGGTTTTACAAACATGCTTCTCTGTGTGATGCAAGAGTACTGATAAATGTTCAGGTCAGCAATATGAAGTTGTCAGATTGAATGGACCATGTGACGTTTACTTAGTGCCAAATGGGATTCCACAAAAGCACATGTAAATTATTACAACGACAACAACAACAAAAAACCTACAGACTGGCTTGTTGATGCTGACCATTCGATCCGAGAGCTCTGTCTAGCCCAACAGAATTTAGAATAGCAGCAATTCCATTCCGAAGCTCTGGCTTCCCCTGTTGTCACAAACTAGAGTCCGGTGTGTCTGTTCTTCCTCTTGTTTTTTTTTTTTTTCTGCTCCCTGACATGGCCTTGCTGAGGAAAACAGTGGAGATAGCACCGCTCTGGAACATGATGTAGACCTCCTTAATATGGGCTCTTGTCCACCGAGAGAACGGCTGTGCCCTGAGGCTTAGCAAGATGGTGACATCCTCTAGAAACAAAAATACCTCGACAAGGACATGTCTGGTTATATACAGTGAGGTGTTTAAGAATTTAGATAGAGCACAGCTCCTGAGAGATTGAGCTGATGCGACTTATAGTTCAGAGCCCAAAGCACATAAGCCTATCCAAAGTCCACCGCATGTATGTATGGACAAGAATTCAAATCAGGCATATATGCTTGCCACCTATTTTCGGGGGGAGGCTTGGCAGCTGCCAGCGGGTAAGTCAGGTTAAATTTGAACACAAGTGTCGTGGCACACTCGGAACTTAAAGATTTTTTATTGACCAATGTTTCGGCTTACGCCTTCATCAGAGTCAGTCAGACCACAGACAGAGGAGAGTGTATAGATGGACTTCTCCATTAAAAGAGAAACACTTATCAAGCATGCTAATAAACAAATAAATGCATTTCTCACACAATGATCTAAACACAAAGCAATGCAGCCTGTAGAGTAATCTGCTGAATCTCAAATTCTGGAGACGGTGGCCCTGGCAACTACAATCATACACACACACACACACACACACACACACACACAGTATCAGCTCTGTGGGTGGCCTTAACTTCTCCGTACGAGTTTATGCGTTCGTCTACTCTGTGTTCAGTTTCCATGTCAACTGAGCGGGTTTTGCTGAGTGCTAGAGTTAGAGTGTTAATCAGTGCACTGCTGCTGTTCGAGAGGACCAGACACCCACCACCCAGAGTTGATCTGAGCGCGCTCCATTGCCACATCCAATCAGCTTCCTCTGCTCCGCCTGATCCCAGGTCAGTGCTGTAGGGGATGGTGCCAATTCTGAAATGGATCCTGCTAGAGCAGTTGTTCTCAACCGGTGAGTCGAGGCTGGTGGGCCATGAGGCAAAGTGAGGTGTATCGTGGAATTTTGAGGAACCCAATACATTTATACAGACAAAATATGCTAGAAGGCTATTTTATATACATAAATGACTCAGCTTCTTGATTTAAAAGCTCAATCAACATCATGCAAGCATATGCCACTGTCACTGTCAAGAATTAACACTCCTGTTATTGCCTATATTATGATGATACTTTACAAACAGTAACCAGAAGCTGGTGTGCCTTGCCATTTTGGTTTGATCTTTGGTGTGCCTTAGCCCCAAAAAAGGCTGAGAACCCCTGTCCTAAAGGTTCTGATCTCAAAAACAACGACCACAACAACAACAATGACTACATAGCATAATTGCAACAATGAAGACAGCATAGCATAACACATCCACAACAACAACACTGAGAGAGACCAAAACAATACAAAGTAGACAGTAAGTGAATCCTTCCCATTAAAAAAGGAGTCTTCCCTTGCCACTGGGCACAGTGCTTACTCTAATGAGACAGTGTAAATTGTTAATGGCGCTATATGAATAAATGAACTTGCGTTGCCATTGACCTTTGACCCATATCCGTTCCTGGGTCCTGGGAGGCAGTGGGCCTCAGAGACCTTAACGGTGCTGTCCCTGCTGAGTCCTTTAATTAAGAGGCCGTCCATAGGCGTGTACCTGAATACCAATGTAATCTTTTTTTTTAAGTGTAATGTACATGTGTGTAAGTGAGTTTGTACATTCCATACTAGCACATTATGGGACCAACTTTCATGGCATACAAACATACAGTACACACACGCACACACACACACACACACACACCCGCACACAAACACACACACACACGCGCACACACACACACACACACGTCACACACACACACACTTATACCCCTGAATACTACAGCGTACTTCTCCCCACCTGTGACCATCGTTCTACTTTCTGGTCAGATGCACAATTATCTTCAAACTCTGGGGCAGTATATCAAACAATGATGACCTGTAATTAGAAACTGTGTCAGTGGGGGATTTATGACCTTACGATGATCTTTGTGCGGCTACAGCCATGTCCAAACCCAAACCGTCACTACTGGGTCAGTGAAACGGTCTCTGGACCTGTAGGCCACTGTGGAGGCATATGGCCTTAAGGGGATCTGTGACTGTGAGAATGGAAACATAACTCTCTAAGGTTGTGACAGCGGCCTCTCTCTCTCTTTCTCTCTCTTTTTTATCCCCATCTCTCTCTCTTTCCATCTCCTTTTTTCTCTCTTTCTCTCTCTTTTTCTCTCCCCATCTCTCTTTCTCTCTCTCTGTGTCTCTCTCTCTTTCAGCTGCCCTCACAATTACTACACTCACTTCATCTTTTTTATTTGAGCTTTATGGGCCTTTGATGGAGGTGCTCCTCGAAGTCGGAGGGGGGAACTCTGTAGTTCCTGGCCAAAGGCCTGACGGAGTGCTGGCCATAAATACACCAGTGCGTACAGCACTGACACACAGGGGTCCGCTACCTTTCACCCAGTCCACACACACACACACACACACACACACACACACACACACACACACACACACACACAGCACTAACACACAGCACTGACACACAGGGGTCCGCTACCTTTCACCCAGTCCACACACACACACACACCTACACACACACACACACACACACACACACACACACACACACACACACACACACACACACACACACACACACAATCAACGCTGACACACAGGGGTCCGCTACCTTTCACCCAGTCCATGCACACACACACACACACACCCACACTGCCATACAGACATACGCACATGACACACAGATAAATGGCACACACACACACCTAGATATAGGCATACTGACACACACACACACACACACACACACATGCACACATACACACACTGTACACACACACACTGACACACACACACACACACACACACACACACACACACAAACTCACGAATAGAAAGGAGATGAGTCATCTCCATACATGTGGCTGAACATTTGACCATGTCACCTTTTCCCCTTCATCTGAGGTGATTTTCTGAGTGGGAGATGGCAGTGTTAGAGAGTGACAAGGGAGTAGGGAGTTACATGCATTTTATAAGGACAAGAAGTATGAGGACTGAGTCACACACACACACACACACACACACACACACACACACAGGAAAGAGCACAGGCTTATATATCGTGATTTGAGCACTTCACACGTTTTCTCTGACACATCCAGACAGACACTGGGAAATGGTGCGTGAGAGTACACATGGTGTGAAAAGCTGACAGACGAAAAGGATGAGGGCTAATGCATACACACACAGGACATAGCATAGGTCATCTCCATAGAATGGCAGGCCAACCTGACATGGTGTATATATAAATATATATATATATATATATATATATATATATATATATATATATATATACAGTATATATCCGTATATAGAATATATATAAATGAAGAGACCTGTCACCTGATGTCATCCTATGGTTGCTGAAGGACATTCGAATTTCGATTGACAGTCATAGTAGAATTTGCAGTTTAAGTATTCAATTTTTCAAGAAGGAAACAAAAAGGGTAGGAAAATTGCTTTTTAAACACACACACACACACACACACACACACACACACACACACACACACACACACACACACGTATTCTTCGAAACCTGCATTCAAAGAATCCTTCATTTGTGGAGCTAAAACAAGGACATTTCTAAGGGACCCCTTCTTTTAAGTAAGCATATAATACTAAATTAAGGCTTGGGCCACCAATCACAGCAGCCAAAAACCCAGAAAACCAAAACACAACAAATTAATATGGGCTTCAAAGGGTGTCAATTTAAATGCAGTTCAGGAGAGTGATTTAAATCTTTAATTACTGCTGGGAGACTCAATTATTAAACGGCGGCCCTGTCTGCTGCACAAATATGAGGGGTGACCTGAATAATTCAGATGTTAAAACATCAAACTTTTATCAAACACACTGCTTTATGTCATATCAACATTGCATGAGACTTGCTCCAGTGCTGCTTTAAATAGCCCCTGTGTTTGAGTGTGTGAATGTGTACCTGCTTGTCTGAGAACATGTGTGTGTGCATATTGTTGTGCGTGTGTGTTGTTACATGTGTGTGTGTGTGTGTGTGTGTGTGTGTGTGTGTGTGTGTGTGTGTGTGTGTGTGTGTGTGTGTGTGTGTGTGTGTGTGTGTGTGCGTGCGTGCGTGCGTGCGTGCGTGCGTGTGTGTGTGTGTCTTCGCGCATGTGTTTGTATGTGTGTGGAGTGAATGTTAGTTTCTGTGTATGGTTGGTGTGGTCTGTGGTACAGTATGTTTGTTTCTATGTGTATTATCTGTGTGTGTGTGTGTGTGTGTGTGTGTGTGTGTGTGTGTGTGTGTGTGTGTGTGTGTCAGTGCGTGGAGTATATGCACGTGTCTGGAGGCGCTCTGTCCTAATGAGTTTGTATTATGCACATATACACGTCTTTGCGTTATAGAGAACACACAGCCCAGCGTTCTCTCTGTTCTCCACCGAGGCAGACAGGCACGAAGCCTCTTCTCATGTCTGCCCAACCGCAGTCAACAGCTCTGACCAGACTCAAGCCCCACAGAGGATGTACAACACAGATCTGCATTACACCACCGGGGCCATGTGGCTAATGTCCCTCACTTCCTGTGTCTGGTACCTAGCTACCCTTTCTGTCAGAATTGGTGCTTGTATTTTTCAGGTTGATACAAGTTTTTTTTTTAATGTTTGCAATTTAGTCTTCTGAATGTTAATTTGTTTCGATCCATGGTGCAATTCTTTCTCATCTTGTAAGTTTGCTTTCTGAAATATTAATTTTGTTGGACCATTCACCGTGCATTTCTTTCAGGTATGTTAATGTAATTCAGCAATTACTTTGCTGACACAGCGATGAAATTGGCGACCCGAAAACACTGTGTGACGAAAGGTAGAACAATATCAACTTTTGAGGCAATAAGCAAATTGCCGGGTCTGTGTATACAACAGAGCCAGGTGGCCTGTTCTGTTCTGTGCTGACCCTCTATATATTTATCTCCTGCCATAAAAACATTGGTACTAAGTAATTGAAA
Source organism: Sardina pilchardus (assembly GCF_963854185.1). Classification (NCBI taxonomy): domain Eukaryota; kingdom Metazoa; phylum Chordata; class Actinopteri; order Clupeiformes; family Clupeidae; genus Sardina; species Sardina pilchardus. The sequence goes on along the minus strand of NC_085010.1, from coordinate 13,141,370 downwards.
TGGAAAGGAGCACATAATTTAAAACACATTTTAAAGCAAACATTTTTTAGTCACACTCGCAAAGTGCACTTCTGGGTTCTGTACAAGGTGTGTGTTTTCCCCCTTCTTATTTTGAGGGTGAGAGGACAAGAGGAACGTCACTTCTTTAACTAGAGCTGAAATAGAAGCCCCCTTCATCACCCCAGTGAAATGCTCTCCACTGGGGTAGCACATGTTGTTCCCTGAAGAAGAACCTTTACAGATCCCAGGTACAACACATTTGTGATTTGTGATTTGTGATTTTGTGTAATTTTAGATGGGCTTGGTTGTTGATTGGCATCACACATGTGGTGTGTTTGTGACTACCACTGTCAAATACTGTATGCAATATCATTGAATCTCACGTCATGCTTTGTGATGTGAAATGGGCCTGGGAGTTAGTTGGTTAGCTGGAAATGGGCTTGGTCACTTGGTTGGTTAGTCTCTTTGGGAAATCCCAAAGCTATAGCAAATGGAATTCAACATCTTTCTTGTGTATAGGCCTTTCTGAAACGAATCCCTTACCTCCTTGGTTACGGAGTGAAGTGGCACAAACATTTATTCAAAAATAACCCAAAATGGCAGTAAAGAACTGCATGCCTTGTACTGTACTTCTAACAGGTCTCCTTTGTTCTTCTTTCTTGTTAGGGTCAGAGGTGAGATGTGGCCATCTTAACTTCAACTCCTATCAAATGTCCCTAAATAACCGGTCCTAAATCCTACACAATATTTACCAGTACTCCTGTAGCACGCACATTTGCATTTGCTTTCAAATACAAAATGGCCACTCACTCACACACAAGCACACACACACACACACACACACACACACACACACACACACACACACACACACACACACACACACACACACACACATACACAAACACACACACAAACACACAATACACACAACACACAGGACATGAGTCATCTTCAGACAAGTGCCTGAACATTTGACCACGTCTTCATCATTCTCCTCAGAGGATTTTTTGAGGTGATTTGACAGCAGAAAATGGCAGTGTGACACAGTGACAATGGCGAGTTAGAAGCCTTATTAGGGTCTAGAATCATTATTTTTTAGCAGCACCCCTGTGTGCAAGGGACAGATCCACACACACACACACAGAGAGAGAGAGAGAGAGAGAGAGTATTTCCTAGCAGCAGCAAAAGTAGACAAAATGGGAATTATGAGACTCAATGGATTAAAGCCCCACATGTTTTCAACTGCTAGCCACACCCCTGAGATAGACTCTGATCTTTAGATTCTAAACAAGGATAGCATATAGCCTATGCCATGTGGGATAGAATATTTCAAACCATCTATTCCAAGTTACGCTGATAGTTTAATTGCAATAAAGTGCCTTTAGGTACCAAATAATTAAGGGGGGTTTTCATTGTTAGAGGTTACAACCATATCCTTACCCTGCAAGCATCTTGTTCTATCATTAACAAATTACTACAAAGGCATTTTACTAATAAGTTAATTAGCTTAAGTATGAGGGCTATTGTGTCTTGGGGCAGGATATGTTAAGAGGAGCCAAAACCTCCAATTGATGTTTATTTAGGTCCTCTCTCTCTCTCTCTCTCTCTTTCTCTCTCTCTCTGTGTGTGTGTGTGTGTGTTTAAAGTCCTTTTGATTTAAAGATGCTCTCTGACAAATGCTTCCAAAAAGGATTGCAGTGTGGAGACAATATATTCACTTGATTAAAATGAACGGAATTGACAGCTTTCTCCTCTTGCTTGTCAGAGGCGGCATTTTATAATCTCTGAGTCCATGGCTTTTTTATGGGGCTTTGCCCTGCCAGTTTAAATGGTGAATTTATACAAACACAAATTAAAAGCAGCACAGAAACATTCATCTTTTCCATTCACATCACACATCACAATGGCAACAACGCGTTGGCATGTGTTACCTCATTGACAGACCAGACAAATGAATGAGAGATTATGATGATGATGATGATGGTTGTTGTGGTGGCGATGGAGAGTGCAAATAAGATGTCGAGGATGAATAAGTAAGGAGGAAGGGGAAAAGAACATCACAACATGCTAGCTTTTTTTCTGTCCAAAAAAAAACATGAATGAGAAAGAAGATAATCATTTTACCTTATTGTTAACTATTTTCCCCGTTGGACACATAATAAGAGCCACCCTTAAGTACATACTAGGACTACACATGGGATTGACCTACGTATTTAGTGATAGGTTACTGGGGTTGTCAAAACTCACTATTGAGGGTACAGGGGTGGCCATCAAATGTTGTCTTTATGGGAAAAAGAGTTTTTGTTAATTTACCAGAAGTTCTTATTAAGAGCAATTTACAGTGAACTACAAGGACAAGGACAACAAGGACCCACCCTGGAGCAACTTGGGGTTAATTGACTTGCTTTGGGGCACAATAGAAATGAACTCAAAACCTTTCAGTGTCTTTCTATTTGGAAGCCGGATACATAAGCACTAAACCACCACCATCCCACGATGATGAGGAGGAAGAGTACAAAGATGATGAAGGGGATTATAAAGAAATAGAGTGTCTTCTGTGTGTTTGTTGTGTTATAATTAATTTGTTTATTGTCTGTTTATGTTTACTTTTAAAGCATTGCTGCTGTGTGTTTGCCTTGTGAAGACATGAAAAGACATGAAAAATGGAGAATAAATAGAAGATGATGAAGATGATGATGAGGAGGAAGGGGAAATGCAATTACAGCAGCAGCTGCTCAATAAACTCTCTTTTCCTCAGTGGGGCTGGGTAATAACGGCCCAGGTGAGTTAACAACCAGGGAGTCCATGTCCACTCTGATCAAGATAACTGATATCTGAAGAGAGAGAGAGAGAGAGAGAGAGAGAGACGGAGTGAGAAAAGAGAGAGCAGGAGTGAAAGAAAAAAGACAGAGAAGAGATAGAGAAGAGGGAGAGAGAGAGGGAAAAAAGAGAGGGAGAAGAGAGAGAGAAAAAAAAGTGAGAGAGGGAGAGAGAGAAAGAAAAGAGAGAGAGAGCAAGAAAGCGAGAGAGAGAGAAGTGAGAGATGAGAGAGCGAGAGAGAGAGAAGAGCAGAAGAGGGGCAAAAAGACCCGATGCAAGGCTGGCCGTTTGCAGGGAACACTCTAATCATCCTGCCCCTCAGATGGAGAAGGCTGACGTGGGGATCGTCCTCTTTGATGTGTGTGGCAAGTGAACCCTCTTATCAGATGGCGGGCGAGAGTGACAGCTTCGGAAAAAGTGACGAAGATGACTGTGATGCAGAAGCTGCTGCCTATATTAGCATATCTTAGCCTGCATGATAGAAATAACAGCATCTGAATCACAGCTTGGAATCACAGCACCACCAATTAACGTGTCATCGTATGTTTGGTTCAGTAGATGGGGTGGGGGTGGGGGGACTAGAGCAAGACCACAGAAAGGGGCATCTTATTTATTTGGGCAGTTGCAGGAGTGAGGCGGTTGTCAAGGTTACTCCTGCTGGGATTTCCTTCCTCCTTCTTCTCTCTCTCTCTCTCTCCTCTCTCTCTCTCTCTCTCTCTCTCCCTCTCTCTTCCTCTTGCTCACCACCAAACAACTTTGAGATCAAACTTGAATCCCACGCAGACCTTTTGGGCTGGGCAGTGGCGTGCTCTGCTTCCAAAGAGCCTCTCTCTCACTGAACACTGATGCTGTGTAAGCCAAGGCCATGGCTGGGTTTTGGGCATCAGGATCTACTTTTGTGAAAGAAGAGTGAAGCATACTCTTTCAGTAGTAGGGCTGTGAGAATTATACAATTAATAAAATATTAAATGAGACAGCTGTTTTTGTAAATGTGTAATTTGTTCGGTTTGTGTCATTTTTTTTCTTTTGTGGAGGGATATGAATATTGACAGTCCTGATGGAGATGGTTATGTTGTGAGGAATAACAGCTACCCCAACACTGGACTTGAGCTCGCACCATCGTGGGTGTGTCAGCAAGTAGTCTAAAATCTATGGTTGCTAGTTTGGTTGTCTGTTTTCAGCACATCTGTTACCGATGTGGTAAAGATGTATTTGTTTTCTTTACCACTCCCTCTGAGCGATCTTAGCCAGGTG
>NC_085010.1:13122293-13134793 GCF_963854185.1 Sardina pilchardus | reverse complement strand
ACTCCCCCTAATGAAATACATCACAGTGTTGGGCCACGGCACACACAGACCAACACGCCGAAATGAATTTAATTTGGGACGGCTACAAGAAAGGTCAAAGTCGTTAAATGGCTAAAACTGGGTCCGGGAGGATAGGCGGGCGCTTGTACACGATGCCACCCACACACACACACATACTGTACACACTTATACTTTATCTCACACGCAATTGCTGTTTCTCAAAGTCAAGGATTGGTCCTTCAAGCTTCTTCAAGGACATTACGTCATCGGATCTCGCCAAGCACTGTTCCACTGTCAAGGGTGCATTACAATCCCTGAAGTACTGAGTCCTTCATTCTGAGAATTTTTGATGATGTATCAATGGATCTTCAACATTCAGAAAACACCCACAATCCTTTGTGTATGGACGAGAGATATTGGAAATCCTCTGGCAGAGTGATTTTTTAAAAAATATATATATAATTTATTGGAGATGGAGAACGCAGAAAAGCAGTATGCATTTAAGGAACTGTATGTAAGAAATGTATTTCAATTAATCATAAAATGGCCTAGATATGTCACTAGACATTAAGAAATGCTCATTTCAAATACTACTAGTCTGGCCAGGATATTGTCATTTAAAAAGTGAAGTTGAAGCCCTCAACTGATGTTGATGTTTACATATTGTGTGTTTTGGCCTGATGCGCCACCCTCCACCTATCTATTGATCACAAAGTCAGTAGTGTTTCGGCATCCGGGTTGCCAACTTCAGCTCGGGGGAGCGGGAGGGGATACACCACTCTACAGTATTTTGAAAGTGACAGCAGTACCAGTTTTGGCCAAAATCCTACATACAATTCCTTTAAATGTAAGCATGATTTCTGAAGTGTTTTCATGTCATCATAACATTTGTTTAGGTATCAAATGAATGTGCATGGTTATGAATGCATATGTTAATGTGAATGAAAAGTTTTGGTAATATTACTTGAAGCAACAAATGCAATTTTATGAGGTGCATGCCTGATTCTAGCCAACCTATCAGAACATCTGTAGGACCAAATTTGCTGCCGTGTGTGTGTGTGTGTGTGTGTGTGTGTGTGTGTGTGTGTGTGTGTAAATGTACGTGGAAATATAATGCCTCTTGGGGCATATGTGTTCCTGGTGTGTGTGTGGGCGTGTGTAAATGTACTAAAACACTAGCAGTATTCTTTATGGACACACACACACACACACACACACACACACAGAGAGAGAGAGAGAGAGAGAGAGAGAGAGAGAGAGAGAGAGAGAAAGAGAAAGAGAGAGAAACGGAAAAAAATGGTCCATGATCAGTCAAGCGGTTCTTATTGTTGAGAGATATATATCATGAAATAATATTTATTGTCATAAATACAGCTTTGACTTACACGGAGAGTGCATTTATGAACCTATAAAAAGCACACAAATGTTTTCAAGGGGCTGTATGTGACTCTGAATAGCTTTTAACTAGGAAGCTAAATGATTTCATACTCACTCCAAGCAGACTTGGCCTTTCTATTACAGTATTTCATTATACGGCTCTTAAGAAAGCTGCAGAGGTTCCATTAACATGAACGAGCCTTCTCAACGTTCCCAATCTATAATGACTGCTGCAAAAGATGAATGGCTGCTGTATGTTTTTTTATGTTTCTGATTCATGTCTTTCATATACTCTGCAAGCTGTCCATTCACTTTATCTCATTTATCCCAATGGAACTTCATTGAGAATGAAAGAAAGCAAGTAATACTTTGCTGTGCATCATCTGAAACTTTGAAGATCTATTTGCGTGCCGAACTATTTGTTTCTCACTGGAAGCCACGGAACTGTAATACATTAATTTAAAAAGATATATTGTGTGAAGTTTATTTTCTCTCTATTTGAGTCGCGGATCTGTCCAAGGTTTCTTCCTATATGTATCTCCAATTTTAGGGAGCTTTTCCTCGCCCGTGTTACTCATGGGCTCTCTGTTTAACACTCTGTAAAGTGCCATGAGACGTGTAATGTTTTGGTGCTCTATATGTAATATCAAATCGAAATTTAAATTGGCTGGACTGTTGTATTTCACTGTTAGCTGGCTCATCTGCTTGTGTAGTAAGATCCTTATAATTGAATCAGAATGCTCTTCAATTAGCCAAAAACCCTCACCTAGTTTCTCTCCACTGGCTCCCTATAGTCCAGAATTAAAAACAAACAAACAAAAACACAGCATAACTGATAAACACGTGCGGGTTGATTTGTCTGTTTGTCACTTGAATTTTCTTTTTGGCATTCTGGAACTCAAGTAAAAACAGCAACACCAGTTGTATGTAACTTGTTTTCCCGTCAATCTGATTTGTTTGTCATACCTCACTTTTGAAAGTAGCTTCAGATAAACAGTGCCAAGAGAAACAAACAAATACCTTGAAAACAAATAAATGCAAATATAAAACCTCCTGTTCCTTGGGTGAGTAAAAACACTGGTGCTGTTGACTCAACCCTTGGCATTATCAAAAGCTCCTATGCAAAAGTCCGAGGTTGTTTTCCAGGCATTACTGACCTTTCAGTGTTCTAAAGTAAGTTATTCATAAGCATACCTCCAAGCATATCACAGTACACGTTGGTACACTAAAATTTGTTTTCTATTTCTAAAATGTCAATGTATACAAGAGGAAAATAAAAATTAATTTCTTCCAATGTGATTTTAAAAAAGGAAGATAACACTGTACAACATCAGTGTTCAAGTAATCTTTTAACAATTTAATAATTTGGATAATTGATCTAAAATGGAAAACACCTCACCAGCTTTTCCTGTTTCTATGGAGTGATTTTCAATGTCATTTATTTATCTACTCATTAGCTTTTTCAGACTTACTTGTATTCTTTCTGTATTATTCCTGTTTAAAAGGTCCGCTTGAATGTGGGAAATGGACCAATCAGATCGCGGCACTACTTCACGTAGCTAGGACACAGGAGTTAGTCAGAGTCAGTTGGAGTTTACCGCGAGTTACGAGTGGAGTTAATAGAATCATCATTTAATGTTACTTGGTATTTTACCGTTGTTCCAGGACATCGTTCTGAGGTTGTATGTGTGCGTGCAATAACTGAAGTAAGTACCAATTTATAGCAAGATGACATTTATGATCGGTAGAACACTGTATTGTTAATATTTCATGCTAGCTGTTAGTTTCCTCTCAAACAATGTTCCCGTGGTGATTATGCATATAACGCTGATAGGTGATAGCTTGTATGATGCTATTTGTAGAATATATAATGTGCATTTAGGAACATGTGTGTCCATAGCGTAACCGAGTGACGTGTGGGCATGTGCCATGTGCGTGTGCGAGATGCGTGTGTGTGTGCGAGACGTTAATGATCATGCAGCTCACGCGTGTTCAGCTTATGCCTGTGTAATTGCTGCATACCGTGTATTTAGTTTATTCATGGTTATTTCTGTATTGTGTTGCAGAACCACACAAATGAGTAACTTGCACAACTTCAATAAAGAAGATAATATTACAATTGGTGGTGCTCATCCCTATCTGACATCATACTCCAGTTCTGACCGACTGGCTGTAGTGTTTCTCTACTTCCGGACCTTATCATAAATACAGTCCTTTTTTCCTACACACCCTCAACAACATTTTGGTCCATCGAGCCGGAGCCAGTGAATCGCTACAGACAGATGTCTCATCCTGATACAGAACGTGAGGCCCGTCCCAAACGCCAAGTCAAGCTACCTGCACACTTCAAAGGCTTTGAGGTCGGAGGGTTTGGACCTGCTGGACCTGCACCACCTTCCTCTGGAGTTGAAGTGTTGGAGCGAGCATCCAGGGATCCCTCTCCGATTAGCCAGATATCACAGAGCAGTGAAATGCTGCGAGATGAGTGGCGCCTCACACTGGAAGAAATGCAACAAGAGAATGAAGAGCTCCGCGAGCATCTCAACCAACTACCTCAGTTGAAATCTATTTGGATGGGGATGAAGAAAGAGAATGAGGAAATGCGTAATCATGTCCGACATGTCCCAGACCTCATGACAATGCTCCAAGGCCTGACTCAGGAGAATGCTGCCCTTAAGCAAGAAGTCCAGCAGCTGGCTGTTAGATCAGCATTGCCAGCACAGCCAGTGATGCAGTCACACGCAGTGCCAATCCAACATCCACAATGGCCAACCAGGCAGTACTACCCATCTTATCCAACTATGCCTGATCCGCTGCCTGACCATCATCAGTTTCCAGCAGCGCCTGTCAGACAGTTAACGGAGCAGATGAGGGGCCTCCACTTCTCAGATGAGCCAGGCAACAGTGCCTCACGTGGCGGCATTCAAACATCGAGATACCACTCCAACCAAGGACAATATAGCCAGCCTGGATTCCAATCAAGCGGCCCTGGATATTATCAGGAGGAAAGCACGTTTCAAACACCGCACCCTGGTGGTGGCCTGCAGCGACAAGGTGGGGAAAGAGAGAGTGGTCTGAGTGGGCGCTCTCCCCCATCGTATGACAACAGTGGACATTCACCCCCTGATGCCGGCCACAGACCACCCCACAGATGGGACACACCTTCATATGACCCAGCCAGTCACCAAGAGAAGGTGTACAGAGGTCCGAAACCAAGCATTCCTCACCTCTCGTCTCCAGATCCAAGAGCGTTCTCCAGGCTAAGAATGGCTCTGGAGAATTTGCTGCCTAAGGACGCCACAGAACTATTCAAATACCAGATCCTCTGTGACCATTTGAAATTAGAGGAGGCAATGTTAATTGCTGACTCTTACTGCAACTCGAGGCGCCCCTACACAGAAACAATGCATGCACTGACGAGAATGTATGGACAACCACATAAGCTGGTCCTGTGTCACATAGCTGAGGTTATGGATGGCCCAAACATCAGTACAGGTGATGAGAAGAACTTCCGCCTGTTTGCACTCCGCGTGCGCTCCCTGGTCAGTATGTTGGAGCAGCTGGGACCAGAGGGACGTGTAGAGCTAGAATGTGGGTCCCATGTATCAAGGCTACAGAGTAAACTCCCACATGACCTCAAGACCAGCTTCAAGAGATTCATCCATCCATTGAGAGTAGCTGTTCCCACATTACATGAGTTTTCTGATTGGCTGGAGTACGAGCTACAAGTGCAAGAGGATAGCCTGAAGTTGTCCAGCTCTTCTCGGCAAGAGTCTTCAGCTAAGAAGAAAGACAACCGAAAGGAAACAAGGCATGCTAGTAAATCTACTACCATTCTACTGAGCACAGAGAAAGGGGCTGTTAGCGAGGGATCACCTGAGGTATCCACTAATTCTACGTGGCAGAAAGGTAAATCACAATCCTACTGTCCTTATTGTGATAATGGTAAACACTTTCTGAATGGCTGTCCTAACTTCAAAGAGCTCACTAAGGACCAGAAGGAGTCGTGGATTAAGCAGAACAACAGATGCTGGCGCTGTGGGCGTAACCATCATGCATCCAAATGTACACTGAAGGCCCTGTGCAAGACTTGCAACAGGAAACACCTGCTCATCCTCCATGAGGTCAATGATAGAGTACGAGAGAAGGATACCGATGCCAAACCAACAGAGAACACTTGTCTGGTGAGCACCACTAGTGAAGTACTGTATGTAGATCCTCCTATGTACAGTCGTAAAGTCTTACTGAAGGTCATTAAAGTCCTACTAAGAAATGGAAATAAGGCAATGGAGGCGTATGCAGTTTTGGATGATGGGTCTGAGAGGACCATTATCCTCCATGAAGCCGCACAGCGCCTAGGCCTCAAGAGAGATCCGGAGGACTTAATTCTCAGGACTGTAAGACAGGAGAAACAAGTGCTTCATGGGGCGGCTGTATCTTTCATAGTGTCCTCTGTATCAGAGCCTCAAAAGGAGTTCACCATCTGTGGTGCTTTCACTGCAGAGCAGCTCAGCCTCTCAGAGCACTCCTACCATACTAGTGCGCTTCAGCAGAAGTACAAGCATTTGGTGGGACTGCCCCTGCCACAGTTGACCAATGCACAACCCGTGCTCCTAATTGGATCTGACTGTCCACACCTTATCACCCCGATAGAGCCAATTCGTCTGGGTCCTCCTGGTGGGCCAGCAGCGGTTAAGACCCGCTTAGGGTGGACACTGCAAGGTCCGGCTCATGAACTCAGACGTGGGCTCAATCAGCAACACTGCCTTTTCACTACCACGCCTTCCAATGCTGACCTGTTTGCACATGTGGAGCGACTGTGGCAGATGGATGTATTGCCATATCGCAGTGAGAAGACAGTGACAAGGTCGAAACAGGATCAGGAAGCTGTTCAGCTGCTGACTGAGAAAACAGTGCGAGTGGAGGTCGACGGGGTGATGCGTTATGCAACGCCTCTGCTGCGGGTGAGAAGCATGCCCTGCCTACATGCACCTGGAGAATCTGTGCTACCACAGCTAAGGAGTACAGAGCGGAGATTAGCTAAGAACCCAGATCAGGCAGCTGCATATCAAGCTGAAATGGAGAGGCTACTGCAAGCTGGATATTCTGAGAAGCTGCAACCAGATGCTGTGGATAAGTCAGCAGAATCCTGGTACATACCCCACCATATGGTTCAGCATAATGGTAAGAACAGGATCGTGTACAACTGCTCCTTCATGTATGCTGGCCACAATCTGAATGAACTCCTCCTCCCAGGTCCAACCTTAAGCTCATCACTTCTGTCTGTCTTACTACGCTTTCGGGAGCACTCCGTTGCCCTTAGTAGTGATATACGTGGGATGTTCCACCAGGTTAGGCTGCTTCCAGAAGATAAGCCCCTATTAAGGTACCTCTGGCGGGACATGAAGGTCGACCATCCACCTGACGTATACCAGTGGCAGGTGTTACCATTTGGTACGACCTGCAGCCCCTGCTGCGCGACCTATGCCCTACAAAGACATGTGCTGGACAGCAGCCAACCTGGTGATAAGGTACGCACTGTGGTGGAGAAGTCATTCTACGTGGACAACTGCCTACATAGTCAGACTTCAGTGGCGGCAGCCAAAGAGTTAGTTGATGAGCTCTCCACCCTGTTAGCTACTGGAGGTTTTGAGCTACGGCAGTGGGCGAGTAACGAGCCAGCAGTCATCAGTCACCTTCCGTCAGAAGCACGATCCACTAGCTGTGAGCTGTGGCTCAGTTGTGGTGAGCAGAATGTCCAAGAGTCTGCGTTGGGGTTACACTGGAACTGCCAGTCAGACGCTCTGCACTACAAACTCAGGCCCATAGATTGTTGTACTGCCACAATGCGCAACATCTATAAAGTACTGGCAAGTCAGTATGACCCACTTGGGTATATTGTACCTTACACAACTAGAGCAAAAGTACTGGTACAGCGGTTGTGGGACAAGAAACGTGATTGGGATGACCCCCACTTACCTGAAGACCTGCTCCAGTCTTGGCGCTCATGGGAAGCAGAGCTGAGCAGCTTAGGGAATATTGCTCTACCAAGATGTTACACCAGTGTGGAGATGGATCAACCCACCAGCAAGAGGGACATTCATGTCTTCTGTGATGCATCAGAACAGGCCTACGGGTCAGTGGCTTACATGCGGACAGAGAATATGAATGGTCAAGTGGAGGTGGCCTTCCTTACAGCGAGGTCCCGTGTTGCACCCAAGAAGCAGCAGACGATACCCCGTCTGGAGTTGTGTGCAGCTCTTAGTGGTGCACAGTTATCCAAGCTTCTCTCTACCGAGCTCACAGTATCCATTCACTCCATCACCCTATGGTCCGATTCCACAACAGTGCTCAGCTGGTTGCTCTCTTCTTCCTGTCGCTACAAAGTGTTTGTCGGGACACGAGTAGCAGAAATCCAAGAGCTGACAGATGCTGCAACATGGCGTTATGTGCGGTCGGCAGACAATCCAGCTGATGATACAGATGGTACGGGTTGAGAATGCTCCTTTCTTTCCCGCACATCGGGACTCCCGAAGCATCGGGACTTTAATTAAAACTGCAACCGCAAGGGGGCAACATAAGACCGCCTTAATAAAAGGAAGGTTCGGCTCATACCGGAAAACACGGAAAAACCCGAAGACACCGCGCTGGTGACAAGCGGAGAAAAGAAACATCACGCTCGGCATGTCAGATTGCAGTTTCAGAGTTTTCGAATGTTTTACAGCGTACCTCACAGATGGCTCTCTCACTCGACGTAGCCTATAACTCAGTCAGTCCAGCAGAGATGCCAGAGCAACGTTTTGGTCAATGGAGAGGGAGAGAAATGCTCCGCATATCCGTCTCATTTAATCCGTCTCATTTAATCATTAAAATGAAGGTGATGACTGGCGAAATTATAATCAAACGACGTTTCAATAAACCATTGTTGAAATTAATGAAAATGGTTTTAGAAGCCTTCAATTCAACCTGAAAGACTCGATATAGGCAACCTTAGATTAATTCATTAATTCATTACGGTTACAAGACCGCATTTCCGTGAATAGGCTATTATTGTCAAGGCGAAGACGAAAGAGATGGACAAGATGGACATTTAGGCTACATTTATGTTAGGAATACTTAGAAATGTGTAGGCCTATAGGCTATTTTAAAACGGAGGCATGTTCATTTTAACCGGCGACGCTGGGTAGCTTACCCAGCACTTTATCACAGATTTTGTCCCCACCACTTTTGACAACTGAAAATAAAACGTATTTAACAGAAATATCTTTAATAGGCCTACATGCCTATCATGTCACTTTACTTATAACCGTAGGCTACATGATTGGAGAAGATCGCGCATTTTGTAACATTATAACAATGGATGGTCAGATATGCGATAGGGCAGTGAGGGTGATTCATTGTAACCATCGACTAGTAGGCCTAGCTCCGCAAAAGAAGTTTCTAGCAACTTAGAATATATGGATCTCGTTATGCATGTTCATGTTGATTCAGAGATAGACATAGACTACCGTGGGCTACTGTGCGTCAATATAACAGCATTTTATCATGTGGTGAATTAATGACTAACGTCAGTTTAACATGTCAGAACTTTTGATCGGCGTTTCAAGTGCATGCCGCGAATAGGCTAAATGAACTCGACTGACTGAATCCTTTATATTTCTTGGCTAAGTGCGAAGAAATTGACCCTCGAACTGTGGCGTAAATGGTTGAGGCATCTTAATCATACGTCAGCGACCGGGGTTCAAAACTTACTCTACGAACCTCCGGAACCCATTAAGACAAGAGGCATTATTTTATTAAAAAGTTTTGCGATTTTTTTATGATTGCGATGTCTGCTGAAAAGAAAAGTTAATATGTGAATTCGTGGTTCAGCGCGCACACACACACACACACACACACACACACACACACACACACACACACACACACACACACACACACACACACATTTTTACATTTACATAATAGGGCTCGGGCACACGCCTTGCATTCTAGGAATATCGCCGCCATTTGGTAGCGCACTGAACGTAATATCCATTCATTCAGATGCACAAGACAAGAAGCAGAAATAGTAGCGATTTATTCTTTTCCTCTTGCGATCGTGGGTTGCACTGTTACACCCCACTACACAGCAACATACTACCAAGAAGGCAAAAACTAAGTAACAGGAACACACTAAAAGGCGGGAGTAAATCCATAGTAATCCATAGTAAACTAAGGAGTGAAGCTGCCAATGTGGCTGTGCCCGCGAAGTTTTGATGTCATGATCCCGAGCCCTAGTGTAAGGAAGTGTCTGTCGAGAGAGAGGGGGGAGGGAGGCAATCGTCCAATGCCGCATACAGGTAGGCTATAATGTCTAGTGAACTGGTTAGACAAGTGTGGGGGAGGGGGAATGATCGCACAAGACAATTGCTCTTCATGAAATGGGTAGTCTCACAGACGTTTGTCGATGTTTAAACGTAGCCTACTACATCACTTGCGAAATCGGACGTGGCACATAGAATTATTAGGCTACTGGATTTAATATAGCATAGACTTTGTTCATCCTATATTAGCCTATATTAAAATGTAATGTGCTGCGGGGAAGCATTGGGGAAGTCAGTTTAAGTTGTCCTGTAACAATTTGCCTCTTATTATAAGACTATGCAGCCACTACGCACATAATAGTCTAGGTTACGGGCGGATGCGAGCAACCCCATGCAAAAGAAGGCCTTAAGTTAACGGACTGAAGGCCTGTTTACATGTCAAACATGCATTAAATCTAAGAAACGAAAAACACAAATATCATGTATTGTGTCGTAAACAGTTAATGACTTCGTGGCCACTATGCGCAACTGCATCGCGCAGTGAGCTGAAGGATAGGAGGACCGACACTTATTAACACAAAGCTTTGTAAAGCACTAACAACCACCCCTCAAAGTTCATTGTCCATAAGTCCAAACAATAAGTATAAAAATCCGACAATCCAAAACGATAACGAGATCTCCCAGAAACGAAAAACAAGTTTGTTGAGTAGCCTAGTCCTTCCAACAATCTCAGCTTTTGCGTTTGTTAGATAAAAGGCATTCTGTCCTGCTGTATTCCAATGAGAAAAAATCATCCACAAGGTAGGCTAAGGGTCACGGTAATGCAGCATGCAGGAATCTATATAGGCCTACGCACAAAACGAATGAATGGATTATATCGGCCAAAACGAATGAATGGGTTGGGAGAGTCGTCTGGCTGTGTCAGCAGACTGCAGTCGGTCTCGAGGGGTTAAATAGCGCACGTACTTGAATTTTAATCTGAAGAAGACCAAATCAAATCAAAAAAGAAGGATTTCAAGTGTGCGAACCTTTTTCCATTTTTTTTATGATTTAACCTACTCTTGTTCTGCACCTTGACCGGGGATGTGCACAAACTTTTTTACTACACTTGAATTTTAAACCAACTCTTCTCTAGCCTATATCCTATAAAAGAAGGATTTCAAGTGTGCGAACCTTTTTCCATTTTTTTTATGATTTAGCCTACTCTTGTTCTGCACCTTGACCGGGGATGTGCACAAACTTTTTTACTACACTTGAATTTTAAACCAACTCTTCTCTAGCCTATATCCTATAGCCATACTTTAATAATCAGATGTTATGCTCATTTTTGTAGGCTACACCTCACCGGCAAGCACGCACGCAAATGCTGCTTTTGCACATCTACAATATTGGCCAGGCTATATAGAATAGGCTTTTAGGACTGTATTTTGCCTTCGTGCAACTTTAGTTGTGCTCAATCTAAATTATTGTCAGTAAGGATAGGTCATATTACCAAATGGCGAACCTCGAAAATTATTTAGGATATAGAGCCGTGTCCATTACGCATGCAGTTATTTTTTAGGCTATTGTTTTATTTGAGTGTTTTTGTCTACCATGGCAAACATAGTTGAAACGTTCGCTCTAAACTTAAGTATTTCCAATCGGCTTTCACAAAACCGATGAGGTCCAGATCTCAGTGGCCTCATAGCTGCCTACAGCCATGCATAGTAAGCCTAATGATAGCCTAATAGTTATGACATTAATAGCCTATTAATGACCTCATGTCGGAATGGCACGTTGTTTGAAAAAAAAAAAGTTAAATAGGCCTAGGCCTACCGCCGAGTGGGGATATGTCGGAATGAACAGCGGATACCAGCTGGGTTGTAAAACATTACTGTATTCGTTGATCTTATCGATGCAGTCCTTGCGGCCACTTCTCCCCATCGTAGGAAACTTTCTGTGCTTGCTTGCCCTTCGATCCATCCCAGTTGGTGGTTTTGCACCTGTCCCTGAGTTATAGTCTATATGAGTAAGCGCTTATATGCTCTAACCGCATAATAAAAGAAGCACCTGCAGCAGTGCTTATGGCAAGGCTATTAACACCTGTCACTGAGCTATGGACAAGCAGTTATGCTCGAAAATTATCATAATAACAGACACACCTAATTGTATGTCTGTATGTTTAAACACATCAAATTAGGAAGCATTTCCGCCGCAACGTTTGCTTTCTTTTTCTGTCGGTCCGCGGTTGCTTGGTCAATTGCGCAGCAAATTATCAGATCACCGGACCTAATTTCACCCCATGTCTCGCGGACCAGCAGCAGTCTCCACGTTTCGCGGCCCATAGTTTGAGAAACGCTGCATTAAAGTGTCATTAGGTTGTAGGCTATATGTTTAGTGATTTCTTTGTGTGTTTTTCATTGTAGTGTGTGTGCATTGAGTAGTTCCTTAAAATACGGAACAAAGAGCGTCCCGTAGCCTATCTGTTCAATACGGAAGAAGACTAACTATTACTTATATATTTCTTATAACGAAACGCGAAGAAAAAATACGAGGACTGACCATCTCGTTTCTCCGCGTTTCCCCCAATACCATGGCGACAAAGAGAAATAAATATGATTTGACATTTAAGCTGATTGCTGACAAATTTGCCACACAATTCGGGAGAAGCAGCGGACAGGAGCGCCACCACAAGCAAGCACTTCTAGCCCAAATTAACATGGCAACGTTGCCTATGACTAAAGTGTCTAAGTAGGCTAGTCCTACTAATATTACATTTGATTGGTAGCATGTTTGTAGCGCGCCAGTTTACCCATCCCCTACATCAAAACAGCTTAG
>NC_085010.1:13112293-13114793 GCF_963854185.1 Sardina pilchardus | reverse complement strand
CCCTTTAATGCAGGAGCACACAGACGAGATGAGAGTGCCCAACACTCAGCAGGGGAGTTATGAACATTCTAACAGAAGACTCTGTTTCCGGCGCGCCGCGACAACAAACAAATTAGAACTCCATTGTTTTCAATGGAGCAAAGCCCACTGGAAACGTCTGCCGCGCAGCAGCCGCACAGAGATAGAAAACTATTCTAAAATCCTGCGCGCCAAGCCCAGACCACCGAACACCGCTGAACGGCGTGTCCGGTGGGCGCCGGGCTTTAGGGTTAAGCACCAACCTTATGTATCCACCACCTAAACGCATGGCGCATAAGATACTAGGAAGGAAACATATTGGTTATGTGAACACACAAACACCTGCACCCCATACGTTAATCTGCGTCATAATAACATTTATACTGGAAGGTAGGGGAGAGGGTCTTATAATAAGGTCTGTCCATCTGTGACTGTTTACATGAGTTAAAAACAACTGATCTGATGTGAAGTACATCTCACTTTCATATAAGACTCAGTTAGAGGATCATATTGAAGGGTCACTATATTTTAGAGGGCAACCTTACAGTAAGTTGGTCCATGTTTATGTGGAAGCAGCTCAAAATGCAGAGGCTATTGGTTCCACTTCGGTTGACATTGCGTGACATGGGCAAGTGTCTGTGGCAGCCTGACTGCCCTTGTTGTTATTTTGTCTGTTTGATTGTTTGTGTGTTTGTTTGCTCTCCTCCCCTTCCCTTCTGATGTATCTGATGTACATTTTGTACCCAGTGGATACACTTCCCCCCTCCCCACAAACCAAACACTTTACCAATACTGTAGAAAATTAGGGCCTTGCCAATAATGCTTTTGAGAGAGAGAGAGAGACAGAGAAATAAGGAGATAGAGAGAGCACAAGAGAGAGAGAGGTGCAGTATACAGAAAGAGTGAGGAACACAGAGAGAGAAAAGAGCCTAAGAAAATGAGAGAAATGAAAAGGGAGAGAGAGAGAGAGAGAAAGAGAGAACTAACAGGCACAAACAGCCTTGCAGCTGTTTTCTCCATTTATTTTTTCATTTTTTGTCTAACGCCGTGAATGGATGCAATTGCCCAGACTGGAGGCCACGGCTAGCTGCATAAACTGATCAGAGACTAGATTAGATTTCCCCTTTCAGCATCTCACAATCTGCATCATTCTCCCCCACCCCAACCCACCCACCCTCCCTCTCTCCCTCCCTCTCTCCCTCCCTCGATATTTCAATAACCTCAAGAGAGGGGTACAGTTCTGTGGTTACATTTCCCAGTCGAAGGGGCCCCAGGGTAGCGGTTAGGTATTTGGACTCGTCCTGTAAATGACCTACCAGAGTGTGTGGTGATGCTTTTGAAAAGGGCAAGTTTGTGCTACTCTCTTTCTCTCCTCTGTCCACCTCTTTTCTCCTCTCTTCCACTCCTCTCTGTCCTCTTCTATTCTCCTCTCTTCTACTCTGTCCTCCTCTTCTCTTATCAGCCTCCCAGCAGCACACACACAGATGTGAAGGCCTCTCCTTCACCTACACAGTGCTGCTGCTGCTGCTGCTGCTGCTACTGTTTACTGCCTCCGATTAAGCAAGCTCTGAGGTTATTCTCCAACCTCAGGCCCCAGTAAATAAATTACCTCTAGCTATCTGATGGTGCACAGGGGAACACTTGGCTTTGCTATTCTGATTCACCCCCAGTGCAGTGCCCTTGACAACATGTTAGACACCCAGCTTACTGAGAGCTTCACCGTTCTGCATTTTGTCTTCTAGGGACCTTCGGCATTTTGATCGTCTTCGGCCTTATGACCATCACCCTGCGGTTCCTTACTGGACTGAACACCTTATTTCTGCCATGTCTTGCTCCTTTCTGTTGGTGTTTATTGTTTAGCAAAGCGGTTCGCAAACTTTTTCCCCCACATACAGTATAACTGAAGTAAGAAAAAATCAATGCAAACAGACAAAGACAGGTTTAAAGATTGCAAACATGGTAAGACATTTAATAGCTAACAACAGTTTCATGCTGGAGGTCAGCATAACATGCCGCTTAACGGTTTGTTCAGATAGAAACCGTCAAAAGCATCAATAGCGCCGGAAATCATTCATTTTCTATGGAGAGTCGGCGTTACTGCATGGCGTCAAACGCGATCTGGGCATTTTCAATGGCTTGCGCATGAACAGTCTGCTGCTGCGGCGAGCAACTACAACAAAAATCCTCCGGACATTGCCTCAACCAAGAGCAACATAGCGATGTTCAGCGGTGAGTGAAACGCATGCCACATGCAATGTGACGTCCCCTTTAGTTGCTTCAAATAAAAGCCTTTGCTATGTAAGTCAAATTTAAGTTAAAGCTCCAGTCGGCAAGTCTGGCAAATTGAAGGGACTTTTGACTTTTGATTGAACTCTCATGCCACTCCCCCCATTACCACTGAGCACCCTCCCATCGAGTTTGTGCTCATTAGTGACTGTTTATGACATGATTGACAGTCAGATCTCACACAGCCCTGTGCTTA
>NC_085010.1:13104793-13107293 GCF_963854185.1 Sardina pilchardus | reverse complement strand
TGGTGATAAGGGCCTTCTCATCACACACAACTTGAACATTAATGGAGAAGTAGCCCTTTCTGTTGCGAAAAAGCTCACCATTTTCTCCACCAGGGTTTTGAATGGGGATATGAGTGCAGTCAATTGCTCCCAACACTCCTGGAAAACCAGCTCTTCTGTAAAAACCAGCTGATGTTTCTCCTGTTGGGGCAAATCTGACATACTGGTCTTTTAAAGCTGCAATGGCTCCTGAGACCCGTCCAACAATTCTACTCACGGTAGATTTGTGTACTCCAAAAAGGTCCCCATCCACCATCTGGAAGCAACCGGTAGCATAAAACCGCAGGGCTATCAGCAGTTGGAGCAAAGGTGGTATAGCTGCATTCCTGTCACTGCCATGTTTGATTGAGTTCCTGACTTTTTCATTTAATATTATGACAGATTCCTTATTGAAACGGTACCTGTTTGAAAATTCCTCATCATCATAAAACTCAATTGGATTGAGACGGTCTCTAATTTTCCTTCGTGGGACTCGATTTTCCTCAAACCATCTGATGTATGCAGCCATTTCAGGACTTTAAACCACCTCAGCAGCAGGTTTAAAATTAATCCATAACTGACATTTAAATCTGAGTTTAAATCAGTTGAGCAACAGGGTTAAAATTAATCCAGGTTTATGTGAATGTTTAAGCCAAGATTAAAAGGATGGTTTAAATGTAAACCTGATTACTTTTAAACTAGGTTTAAAGTTTGGTGCAACTGGATTAATGGTTAAACCTTGATTTAATCCAGGTTAAGACTTAATCCTTGTTGGTGCAACCCACCCTAGGGCTCTCAGTCCACACTGCTTAGACGGCAGCTTCTCCCCTCCGAAGAGAGAATAAGAACAAGTGATTTAATGTCTCACCAGGACCCTCCATTGGGTGTAGATACCGCTAGGTGCAGTTTAGCCGCATGCGTAAAAAAACACCACTCAGTAACTCAAACTCTCATCAGTGACTTTCAGCATTCAGCTGCAGTGTGGTAAAAACGTCTCAGTCCAGAGGCGAAGCTTTTGTTTGCGGAGGAGAGACCGTTCCCTCGCTCTCTCTCTCTCTCTCTCTCTCTCTCTCTCTCTGTCTCTCTGTCTCTCTGTCTGCGCGGATTGCCCTTAGAGACGTCGTTAATGAGGTATTGATGGAGATGTCTTCGGCGCGCCTCATTTGTATTGGTGAGTGGAGTCCGCACAGGTGAAGGCTAACGATGCACGGGTCCACACAAATGAGCTGAGGGCTTTCGTAGGCTCAAGACTGATTGCCAAAGTGTTCACTTTCAAGAGACGATCTGCAAAAAAAAGAAAGAATTCTTCGTTCTCTCTCTCTCATGATGATGGTGCAGTGGATAACAATAGGGAGAGATTATATCATTATTTGCCATTGAGGATTGTGATATGTGACGTCACTACTCACTACCTAGGGGTCTAACAACCCATTCTGAAAATCTATCACCTTTTATAACAAAATGGCCTTAGCCACACCAGAATAGAGATCAGTGCGTCAGACGTTCATCCCCCCAGAGTGTAGCACTGTGGCAGCCAGTCAGCTCTAGTTGTTGGCTGCAGCAACATCAGTTAGGCAGAACTGCTGAATTACCTCCGCCAATTAAGGAGGTTCTGTTTTCATCGGATTTTGTTTGTCTGTTTGTTTGTCAGTTTGTTAGCAAGATAACGAAACGTTTATGAAGGGGGGTGCCCACTTGAAAACTCCTCTGTGTCACTTCTATTGGAAATCTCTTAGTAGGTGTTGGCACATAAAAGGATAAATCCACCCTGTCCTGTGTTTCTTCATACTAGGAGAGGTCTGGAATAACCTAAGGAAGAAATGATTAAGGAAGAAATGATTACATTTTGGAAGAGATCCGAAACACGTGTCTTGAGTCAGGAGGCGGTTATGTTTTTCACTTGGTGGCGTAATGGCATGGTATGGCCACGTGGTGGCGATCTGAATAGTGTAGATTCAAATGTATGACAATCAACGAAGAACAATACAGTCAGAGGTCTGCGCTCTCTGAGAGTCTTTCTAGTTATTTTCATGTTGACAGTACTCAGTGACCTCAGGAAACAGAGATTTATGAGAAGAATCATCAGATTTCTCCTTTAAGGGGAATTACAGTGGATGCATTTTAATTCTTCCCATCCTTTCACTGAAATACAATTATTTCCTCCCCCAAAGAAATAACATTTCAGGTGAGTAAAGGGATATTGCAAAGTATGGTGATAACATTTCATCATTCGTCAAGAACTGATTTTCAATACTAATTCAAGTTAGCCAAAGGTGTGCTGAAGGATTAATTCCTCACTCATGGCCTGTGTTTTTCAAAGGTTTTAGCATTTATTATGATGCAAGAACAAAAATCACCTAGACTGGGTGAACCCTGCCTGACAAGCCAGCGAATTTGGATTTTGCCTGGCAGCTCAGGCTGGAAACCTGCACATCTATCTCCTCTGTTCCCTGCCAAATCATGGTTCTGATTGGTTGAAGGA
>NC_085010.1:13094793-13097293 GCF_963854185.1 Sardina pilchardus | reverse complement strand
TAAGAGAAAAGGGGAATGTGACATGAGTGATGAGGGAGGATAAGAGATAAGAGGGAAAGTAGGAAAAAGGAAACAAACAATGAAAAAAGAGAATGAATGACAGAGAGAAACCAAGAGAGAGATAGAGAGAGAGAGAGAGTCAGCGTGAAAGTGATAGAGAGCGAGAGATTTGTATCTTGCAATCCCAGCTGCAGGAGACTGACAGTGTTACGTTAATGAGCCTGGAAAGGGTGATCTATGCGTGTTTTCGCCACCGTTTCGCCTGCTTTAAGAGGCAGGAATGCTGACTGAGGCACCTCTGCCTCATGCCCTTCGCACGCACACACACACACACACACACACACACACACACACAGACACAGACACAGACACACACACACACACACACACACATACACACACACACACTCACACACACACACACACACACACACACACACACACACACACACACACACACACACACACACACACACAAATACACACACCTTTGCTGCCTCATCTGCAGGCAAACGGCTGGGTTGGCATCTCATTTTTTACCCGTCCCCTTACTCCTGCTCCCCATCAGCATGGATGGTCCTCCGCCGCATTCTCCACACACACACCGACTTCACTTGAGCCTTTCTTTCTACCAGGCAAGCAACAAACAAAGCAACATCAATTTGCTTCGCTTGCATCTGTGCCACTGTTGATCTAAGGAAACAAAAAAAACACGGTACATGGCCAAGTTGTTTCTTCTTCACGAGCGCTGAATTTTAAATAGCGTTCTGCTGAGAGACTACTGATACTGCTCAACAGGCAAAAGATATGGTCCTGCACTGATCACAGAGGGCCAATTGCAGAGACTCTGTGTGAATAAACTTTCACACCTTGGTACATTTCATGCTGCTGAAAGAATTTTGAGGAGGCGTACATGCGTCTTTTTAAATCATTTTTAATAATTTCAACCTAACATGAAATAAAAAAAAAATACAATAAAACCACAATGGACTAACAGAAGTGAAGTGGGCAACAATGAGGAAGAAAAAGGATTACTGTAAGAGAGTCTTTGTATCTAAACTTTCACACTTCTTGAATGGTATATTTCAGTGCATTGCAGCTCAAAGAATTTTCAGGAGGTGAAAAATATATTTTTGATAACTATGACCTCCACACTAGTGAAGCGATGGTTAATGATGTTTTCTAAACAAAGTTTGGGAGGAGCCCTTAGGGATGATTGACAGCCATTAACTCACGGCTCCTCCCACTGCAAGGGCATTTTAGCCGGCCTCTTTTTATGCCACACGCCCTGGCGCAAAGTTATTCCTCCTCCTCCACTACTCCTCCATTTCACTGATAGCCCAGTTACTCATCCTCCTTACACAGGGGGTGCAAGCAGCCATCACTTTAACGTGATCTCTGCTTCAGGCATTCCAGGTCCACGGTCAGCTACTTAGTCAAACATGCTCTTAACGTTACATTCACGCATAACAATCATACCGATGGGCGAACTAGTGAATACATACAGGTTTACATTGTTTTTTCTTTCAGTAATTTTGTGTCAACGACTCCCAGGACACTGAAAGACTGGGCTGCACAAAACTTGGTGGGCATGTAGCCACAAGGATGGCACAGAAGTTCTGTGACAGAACCACAAATGTTCGGTTAGATCTGTCGCTTAGTGACTGTGATCGGCCTGTAGATGGTGGAATTGAGTGAAGTGTTGCTGGTAGAGGATGATTGCACTTTTTTTCTATAAAATGTCTACAATTTCTACAAGCACACACATACTTCACACACACAGGCCAGGCACACACCCACCCACACACACACACACACACAAATATATTAATGCCTTTTGGGCTCGGGTCGGGTTCAGTTACTGCTGTCGGACGCGGGCTGGGTTCGGACAGAAAAATGTGTGTGCGTGTGTGTGTGTGTGTGTGTGTGTGTATGTGTGTGTACTCTGTGAGTGCGCTCTGACAGTGTGTGTGTGTGTGTGTGTGTGTGTGTGTGTGTGTGTGTGTGTGTGTGTGTGCGTGTGTGCGTGTGCAGGTGTGAATGAGAAAGATAAAGTGGATGACACCCTCGATCACCATCATGAGTGTATGAATTCTGTATGTGTCTGTTTGTCGTTGGATGCTCTGAGAAACAAATCGTGTGTGTGTGTGTGTGTGTGTGTGTGTGTCCTTCTCCTCTTCATCGTTCATTTTGATCGATCTTGTGTCCCGACCGTGCCCTAATCTTTCAAACAATTAAGATATAGCGCTCTAAAGGCCGGGAAAAGGTCAAGGCGAGCTTTGAGCGAGCAGAGACGTCCAGGAAATGGGCATGAGTGATGCTTGGCAAGGGCCGTTGCCAACCAGAGAAAGGTTGAGTAGAGGAGACGGATCGAGAGGGATCAAGTGACTGGGCCAAAACGGACTGGGTGCAATCGCATGGCACTGCTAAAGCAAGAGAGAGAAAAGCCTTGCGGAGACATGCAGTCACATTCAGCAACCTATTTGAATAATCAGCATTA
>NC_085010.1:12767293-12772293 GCF_963854185.1 Sardina pilchardus | reverse complement strand
CCGCCACTCAGAACAGAGCTGGAGAGGAATAGAGGCCACTGACCACTTACCGTTCTGACCTCCAGCCAGCGGTTGGCAGCAGAGAGGAAGAGATACGCCGTGTTGTTGGTGTCCGTCAGCTCCAGCATCCTCTGCTTGAAGCGCGCTTCATGTCTGAGAAGGGAGGGAGCAAAATAAAGCATACAACCTGAAACATGTTGTATTATTTATCTATTAACTTTTTTTATAGTATCTATTTATTTATTTTTTCTTTTTAATTTATTTCTGTAGTTGAATGGACACTTGAGCACAAGGAATTTCAATGCTTATAAATGCTTATTTATGAGTACATGACTATAAACTTTGAACTTGAACTTGAACTTGCCGTTTTATACATTCTGTCAATTATTTGTTAATTCAATAAATTGTCTATTTATGTCTTGAAGTGCTTTGGGTTTCCACTCTGTGCATATAAAATGCGCTAAATAAATAGAAACTGACTTGACCATAATCATTGCATGGCTTTTACAAGTCACCAGCTGCAAATATTTCACCAACGGATGCATCCAGAACTGGGTCACACCAATGACATTACACTGCATTACTGAACTGACTCTACCCATGACATCACACGGCATGGACAGAAAACATGTACAAACACTCTCTGCTAGGATCTCATTAGCCGCCAGCTCCAAAGACAACACCCTTGGCCTGGGAGGCACTTTTATCTAAGGTATTTCTTAATGAGCCCATTCCCGGCACTGGTGGTAAGATCTTCGGGCCTACTACTCACTACTCACAACACTGTTGCCATCCAGCCAGCCAGCCTGCAGCAGCAGCAGCACCGAGTAGACTTGCTAATGGTGGATGTTGAGGCTGACTTCAGATAGAGGGGTAAGGGGAGCACCAGTGATGAGTGTCTCTGGGGAGACGGCTGAGATAATGTAGCGTGAGAGCTGTTTAATGTTGGATTAGCCGGGACTATGAGAACAGAGGACTGGGCCGACTCTGTTTATGAGAGCTGGATTACGGCTCTTTAGGAAATGTAACGACACAGTTTACTAAACCTTCCACAGGCCCTTTTGATGTGCGTGTATGTGTGTGAGTGTGTGAGAGTGTGTGTGTGTGTGTACGTGTGTACGTGTGTGTCTGTCTCTCTGTGTGCTTACAAGGTCATTATCTTTCCCATCTTTTCACCTCTTCAAAAACAGACACAGCCGAGGACAGCCTGTTGCTTCCACATTAAGTGTCAACAGTTTCTGCTCCTTGGACTCCTTAAGCCTGAAGATGAGCTCTGGCGTCAGCAAGACCATGTTTACAGGTGAAGAAGCTTCTAGAATCCACTTTAGTTCCAGAAAATTCTATCAGTCTACACGAGCATTCTACATGCCTCTAATTAGCGCATTCTCCGCTGTGAGAATAACTTAATGATGTGACTAAATAAACAAGACCTCTATAAAAGCTTCCTTGTGCATAAATATATATACAAAGAACACAAAAACCAAATCACGCAGGTGCTGCTGATTTTCAATCAATATAGTCTGAACAATATTGACTTCCAAAAGCACTCAGTACTGTATGAGATTCTTAAGAAGATAGAGATGCTAAGATAAGATGTTCTCTACTTCTCTGTCTTTCACTTGAGGGCCATTTGCAGGCAACTAGGCCATTTCCTCAGGTTAGCGTGTAGAGCATATACCAAGCATCCTATTTCCTGTGAGTGCACAAAGAGACTGGACTAATGTGCATTCTGACCTGAAGGCACGGATGGTCGTCAGGCCTTCAGCTGTCTCAGAGAAGTGGCAGAGCAGAGGCAACTGGGTCGAGTCGTCCAAGTCCTGCAGGTCTCTAGAGGAAGCAGAGAGAAAGCAAGAAACATGGATAGAGAAGGAAAGATAGATAAATAGATAGACAGTGAGATGAAGACAGAAGAGGGGACAGATAGATAGATATATAGATAGATAGAGGAGAGAGAGGAGAGTGAATAAATGGCAAAAATATTACGATATTTCACTGTCTCTCTAAATGCGTATTTCACATATCCCCGAGGTGATGATCTCCTTGAGCTTACTTGGAGGCGACCCGGAAGTACTTCTGGATGAAGTAGAAGCCTACGGTGATGGGTAGCATGGCGATGAGGAAGGCCGGGGTCACAAACGCGATGACTCCGATCGCCGAGAGGCAGAGCAGCGTAGAACGAGTCAGAGACTCCAGCGTAGGGGGGATATGCTGCAGAGAGGAACACACACATACACACACACACACACACACACGCACACACACACACACACAATCATACACACACACACACACACACACACATTGATTTCTTCACACATGCATCTTTTTTTCTGTGTCAGATTGATGCAAGCAGAGTCTTACTCAGCTTGCATTTGTGGGCATGTATATGCCATGTATGCATCTTTCTCTCTCTCTCTCTCACTCTCTTTCTCTCATCCTCACCCATACTTTTCAGTTCAAGGCTGCATGCAAACTTCCTCACATATGCGTTGTATAGCCTTCTACAGACACTCGCAACAGCGATCACAAGCTCTCTGTCTCTCTCTCTCTCTCGCTCTCTCTCTCTCCATAATTGCCTATTTAAAGGCTGGCCATGCAAAATATATTCAATCATGCCTATAAGGGTCAGCTATTGAACTGAGAGAGAGTGAGAGAAAGGAGGGAGGGAAGGGACCGAGAGAAAGAAGGGGTGGCAAGGAGATAGAGAGTGAAGAAGGGAAGATAGAAGATGGAGTAGACACAGAGAGAGAGAGAGAGAGAGAGAGAGACTGTGTGATGGGGCAGTTGGTCAGGGGAGGAGAGTAAGAGAGTGTGAGAGACTATTATCGGGCTGTTGTGACATCTCTAAGCTCGGCTCAACCGCACTCTCTGGCCATGTCCGATGATCTTGGTTCAGTGCAATGACGTCAGCTTGTTTACGACACTCTGGCGGTCCTGTGTCAACACACTGATCTTAGACCTGTCAGTTAATCGTTACACTGTGGCCTATTAGCACGATATTCTATGAACAGACAGCCAGACCGACAGACAAAACGGAGCAAAACCACTGATCTCTGGACAGTTCATTTCTTCTCAGAGCGGCCTGGAAAGCTGCAGACTGAGGTCTGGACGTGGTCCCAATACACTATGCCCTCGGACAGAGATATCTAAGGCCCCAACGAAGAAACAAACTTTCCCACACTACTTTCGTTCTGAGAACAAGAAAAGAACAGACACAGGGGGGAAAAAAAGGCAATACGAGAAATATGTGGTGAAATAAACAGTCTCACCTGATTATGTTTGTATGACGCGGAAACAAAAAAGAAAGAAAAAGAAAAGAAAGGAAGAAGGAAAGGAACACATAAAAAGAAAGAAAGAATAACCCCACATCTGCTTGTACCTTATGGATTATGCTTGTGTTGGAAGAAAAGGGAAAAATAAGAGGAGTAAAGCAAACAGCTGGAGACAAGACTCACCTGATCAATGATGTTGGTGTCAGCTGAAAATCGGTTCAAGATCTGCCCCAGGGGTGTGACGTCAAAGAACCTGTCAAAGGTGTGTCACACACACAGAAACATTTCAAATCTGCTGCTATGCGACCAGGACAATACTGTACACCAACAGAAGAACAAGGCTTAATCCCCAAGGCATTAATTGATACAGACAAACCGGCAAAAAAAGCTCCTGGACCTTTTACTGGAAATTCCATTTTAGAATGGAATGTACCGTTTGTTAAGACAGATAGAGCGTACGTCAAATGTTGGTAATAATTTCTACGGTTGGATGCAAATGGGACAGTGAGACTGAGAATGGCGGTGAGAATGAAAACCAGTATTTTTCCTGCCCAGTTAATGTAAAACCAAGAAGCCATAACAGAGAAGGCCTCAACTGAGCTGCATCATAAGGCTATATGTCTGAAACATATTATTATATATGCACAAGTACTGTAGGCAATGATGATGATTCATCATCATCATCATCATTATCATCATCATCTTTATCTATATACCACTTTCAAAAACCAACTTACAAAGTACATAATAATGTACACTGAAATAATATTGCACAACTATGGAAATGGTATGGTGCCATTACAGCAATAGTAATGTGCAGTTGCATTGTACTGTATGCATTTCTATGATGATGTGTGCTTCTGATCCCATGATTCAGAGACTGATCCCATGATTCTGTGGCAGTTAACTCATTGCTGTAGCGTGCAGTGTTCCATGGAAGCTTACCTCAGTGGCGCGTGGATGATCTTGTTGAGCAGGTTGTGGTGCAGGTTGGTGGCAGCCGAGACGCCCAGGAACTCCACGGTCAGGGAGGTGATGAGGCAGAGGACGATCCCCGACCCGCACAGGATACTGAACACCCACACGTAGTAGGACTGGTGCTATAGAGAGAACACAGCACAGCACACACAGTTCAAGCTCAGACATACTCACACACACACACACACACACACACACATTACCTTTTTTTATATCAGCATGCTAACATGTAAGCACAGCAAAATAAAAAGCTTATTTTTACATTTTACTTCAATGCATAATGACCTTCTGGAAGATCACATGCCATCTTCAATAGGAACTTAAACTTAAAGTTGAGTAACATTTAGCAGCCACTTTTATCCAATGCACCACAGACTCGCAACAGCGGGTCCGGATAATAACAATAGTCAAAGATCACCGCTCATCTGTCAAGGTGCAGGATTGATAGGTAACTCATAAAGGATAGAGAAAATATTCGCATACACATTCCACATTTTCTGTGGGAAATAGGATTTTTATTCAAATCTGCCCGGAGTTCGGGAATGATACCTGGGTTACCGCCGCTCCACCACGCTCCCCTAAAATAACACTTTCACATCAGCGGCCACCCTGATCTCACCTCGTTGTAGCTGTCTCCGTCCTCGGTGAAGTTGGAGTAGGTGGTCAAGTTGGAGTGGGTGAAGTTCGAGGTGCTGTTGTAGGACGCGCCGTCGGATCTGTTGGCGGAGGTCCAGTAGGCCAGCCAGTAGT
>NC_085010.1:12727293-12762293 GCF_963854185.1 Sardina pilchardus | reverse complement strand
ACACACACACACAAGCGTGCGCAAACACACACACATGCACGCAAACACACACACGCTGAGGTCAGACAGTTGGCCAGGTGCCCAGGAGAGATGAGAAGTTGGCGAGGGAGGAGGAGAAACGACAGAAGGAAAAATAGAGAACAGAACACACACACACACACACACACACACACACACACACACACGCACGCACGCACGCACGCACGCACGCACGCACGCACGCACGCACGCACGCACGCACGCACGCACGCACGCACGCACGCACGCACGCACACACACGTGCACATCTCCCCCTTTATGCCTATCTATGTATTTATTTGCCATAGGTTCCCTCTGTCCCTAGTCTGGTTTTCACCATACTAAGCTCAATCTTTTAAGATTGAACATTAGTCTGGTGAGGCTGCGCTTTGTTTCTACTGCCCTTCGCGTCGCTTAAGTTTCGTTATCGTCGCGTCACCGGCCAATAGTGTGCCAGGACTAGAGTATGGTCGTTTCTGATTGGAGCCAAAGGTTCTGGCAGTAAACAGGGCAGATAGATCTGCTGGTTTCCAGCCTGAGCTGCCGAGCGATATTCGAATTCAAATTTTCCGGAAGTTCAGGCAGGGTTCACCCAGCCTACACTGTACACTGGGTCCCAGCTCTATCTGGTACACACACACACACACAAACCTTACCCTGCTCAAACTTGTTTACTGTACTTACTGTAGTGTTTCATTTATTCATTTCACTTGGCATTGTTAGTATCTTCTCCAGTATATGTCTAATACACCCACACACACACACAGACACACAGACAGGCTTACCCTTTCTCCGATTTCTGTCTGGTCTCCAAAGGGCAGTAGGTCAATGTCTGGCTGCAGTGAACAGGCATCTATCACGGCCTTATATCTGAGCAAAAGGATCCAAGAGACAGGCATCAGAGATACTGCTTCTCTCTCTCCCTCACTCACTCACTTGCTCACACAAACATACACAGAAACACACACATATACACACCCTCTCTCACACACATTCAACTTCCCCATCTCTCTCTCTCACTCACACACCCTCTCTATCACACTTGCATGAACAAACACATACACACACACACACAATGTACATGGAGCTACAGTATGATTTAAAAAAAGACAAAACATTTGAAACTTGGTGAAATGAGTGAGGGCAAAAGGGCTTATTATTAACAGATAGCGGCTAAACTATGGGCCAAACGGCACAAAACCAGACCAAACTTACCTCTGCTTGTTGAAGGGACTCCCGAAAGTGATGTTCTCCTCAACTGTTGCGTTGAGCAGCCAAGACTTCTGCGCAGCATAGGCCACAGAGTACCTGTTCTTGCTGTATGAACAAGTAGAAAAGAGAGAGAAACAGACACACACAGAGAGAGCGAGAGAGAGAGAGAGAGAGAGAGAGAGAGAGAATGAGACATGAGGGGGGCCAAAGACAGGAAGAGAGATAATGATAAGAAAGAGAGACAGACGGAGGGAATAGAGAGAGTAAGTGGGAAGAAAACCCAATACAACAACAGGAGCGAGGACGGGTCGGACCATACGAGATGGGGAACTGGAGTCACATGATAATGAACAAACGAACGAACGAACGAACGAACGAACGAACGAACGAACGAACGAACGAACAAACAAACAAACAAACGAACAAACGAACAAACGAATGGATGAACGAACGAACGAATGAATGAATGGATGAATGAATGAATGGATGGATGAATGAATGAATGAGAAAACACCACTCAAAACATTAAAAATATTGGCCCTCATTTATGAAACGTGCGTACGACCAAAAACAGGTGTACGACAGGCGTAAGCTTGTCTCCACGCAAAGAATGGCATTTATCAATTTGAACGTGATTGGTGGCATACGCTCAAATCTCACGTCTAGTCTGAACTCGCATAATATGCAAGTTTTTCAGGCGGCATAGCACCGTGCAGTAGTAATCGGCGGTGGATTAGAAAGTTGAAGCGTTGAACTCATCTATCTTGGCTATAACACCTTTCCTGTACATGTGCAGCCTATTTGCTGTAATGTAGCCTATTTTATTGACACATTTGATGGCTTAGGATAGCCATATAGGAGATGATTACTTTCTCTTTGGCAAACGCAACATTCAGGAATTATGTATTTTAAATTATTTTCAAAGGGCAAATTTCAGTGTTGTATGGTTTTGTAATGAATGTATTAATAGTATGCATTCTCTCTGCGAAAATAAAGTCTGTTGCACTTATGTAAATCGCTCTAGTTTCCCGCCTTCCTTGACGACAGCTTCTAGCTGTCAAAATGAACCAGGTTCAGCTGAACGTCACTGTGGCTCAAGATCACTAATGATCTCTTTTGGACGTATAAAGCACATTCATGTCGTAAATTCTAGGGGCGAGGCCATTAAAACGATATTTAAATCACGCTTGTTTCCAGCCGCCACATTTATCAACACACGTTTATTCTTACGCTGGAATTGGAATGATATGAAAGTTTGATGAATCACACGTGAGCCCCCGTCGTAAGATGATTTCTGCGCTCAGATGTACGCTGGTTTCTACGCTCGGTTGATAAATGAGGGCCACTGTGTTTTACTTAGTCATCTTATTTATCCACGAGCCATTTCCATTGTTATGGCACTCCATACAATACGGCCAGAGTCACTTTACAGTAAGGCCACATAGTTAGTAAGGCATTTGTACTGCATGCAGCCACTTGGGGTTTGAATCACTCCAGTCCAGACTAAAGGGGCTGCTATACTGTGCGTTGCTGCTAAAGAGAGCTGCACAGACATCACTTTCAGAGGTGTTATTATTTGTTGGCACTGGTTTGAGGATGTGATGATGGTTTATGGTAAGAGGATGATGGGTGATCTGAGATGTGACACTCCCACCACTGCAGCGCGCAAACAAAACAAACAAAGAAACAAACAAAACAAAACAAACAAACTCCACTTCACTTCACTTCACTGGAAGCACAAAACCAGCGAGTCGCCATGATTGGGATGGGAGGAGCAAGGGTTATGTCTCTCGATGGGGGGGTGGGGGGGGGGTTATACCTCAGGAGGGGATGGGGGGCAAGGTTATACCTCAGGAGGGG
The DNA here is from genome assembly GCF_963854185.1 of Sardina pilchardus. Classification (NCBI taxonomy): domain Eukaryota; kingdom Metazoa; phylum Chordata; class Actinopteri; order Clupeiformes; family Clupeidae; genus Sardina; species Sardina pilchardus. The sequence goes on along the minus strand of NC_085010.1, from coordinate 12,759,203 downwards.
AGGGGGGGGCTGGGTAAGGGGGACAGGGGAGGATGTGGGGGATCACTGCACATCTGGAGAAAGGTAGTTGAGAACGAAAGTGGTACCTCCTGTCGTCCTCTAGGGACGAGTCCGTCTCGCTGTAAGTCACGTTAGACGCACGTTAGAGTCCAGAGAAAGAAAAAGCAACCACACAAATGTACAAACACACATACACTCATCCCTCGAGAGCCCTTGACTGTGCTCTTGCAGAGATGGTGTGCGTGAAAAATAAGTGATGAGTCTAATTCCTCTTCATCAGTTCTCTCTAGTCTTTGTGGGGCCTTGAAGCAAGAAGCTTCAAAGATTCTTTGATGAAGCAGATCTCTGCTGATGAATGTGTGTGAATGTAAATTTGTTGTAAATGTCCTGTCAAGGATGTTTTGACTATCTAAGCCCATGGCTGTGTGTGTGTGTGTATGTATCTGTCCGAATGTATCTTTGTAGTGATGGATGTTTTGTCCTTAATGTTTACTGGATGTGTGTATGTGTGTGTGTGTGTGTGTGTGTGTGTGTGCGTGCGTGCGTGCGCGTGTGCGCGTGCGTGGGCGTGTGTGTGTGTGTATGAAAACATAAGAGACCCTGAAATGAGTACCTTGTAATCCCCTCGAGGAACATCTCACACTCAGGGAGTCTGAGCAACAGGCAGGAGTGGGAGAGCACAAAGAAAAAAAGAAAAAGAAAAAAAGAAATGGAAAAAAGGGAAAAAAAGGAAAAAGAAAAAAGGAAGACAGGAAACACATCGTTCAGGTTAGTGGACAGCCCAGTGAAACACAAGACACAAAGCTCTACAGCTACAGTAGCTCAAACATCTGAGCACATTGATGGTGCACTCTCTACACACTCTACACACACACACATCTTCTCCCACAGCCTCTTACGGCTAACATCTGAAGAGGACGCAAAGTAACACGCCGATACAGTAAGAATTCTGTGGTGTAAGGCCCTTAAACTAATTGACTTGATAGGATGGAGGAGGAGGTTGACAAATATGAATATTGATCAATAACCCCATATCACAATGTCCAGATGTCTACCCTGGTTGATGTAAATGATGCCTTAACTTGCAGGGTAAAACGTCTTCCTGTTTCTGTCTTTCCTGTGGACTGAGCCGTTCCAGAGGAAGTTAGTTTACACAGTGGCAACATCTTGTAAATTGGGCTAATTAACACTGATGGAATACAGTATATCAAATCAGAGTATATCACAGAATAATATGCTTTATATACAGTTCATTTATGAAATAACATAGTACTGTAGATCGATAACTGACAATAGAATAGTTTAGAGATGCAAGCTTACTGCATAATCATTGGTTGATAAATCTGAGAAAGTGTAAATGACTGAGAAGCACCATCATTTTGGAGGAGAACATCCACCATCATCTCCAACAGTGTATGCAGAGGCAGGCAGGTCTGTGCATACTGAGGTAACACAGCCTAACCATGCCAGGCCAGATAGCCATGGAGCCATCCACCATCGCATCTGTATGTCTGTCTGCCTGCTTGTCTATCTGTGTGTCTTTCTGTCTGTCTGTCTCTGTCTTTTCTGTCGGTTTGTCTGTCTGTCTATCTGTGTATCTTCTGTCTTTCTTTCTGTCTGTCTGTCTGTCTCTCTATCCCTATCTGCCCATATTTGGGAGGAAGCAATTTACCTGTACCTGTCTGTCTGTCAGTCTGCCTGCAAGACTGTCTATCTAATTCTGTCACTTCCTCTCCAGCCTGATCACATGATCCACACATGCAGTCGGCGAGGTAACAGTAACATGCAAGTGGATCATCACCAGAGAGGATATTTCTGTCTTTCACTCTGCCAGCAAATGTTCTGTCTCTCTCTGTGTGTCTCTTGGCAAGTATCACACATTCTACCTGTCTATCTGCCTGTGTATCTGTCTGTCTCTCTAGCTGGCTGACTCCTTGTTTTCATTTATTTCTGTTGGTCTGTTGATAAGTCTGTCTGCCTGTTTGTCTGCTCTTTTAGTCAGTCTGTTTGTTTAACTTGGTTTCAAGTGCTAATCAGAGATCCATCCACAAACCACTCTGCAGATAGATTCAGAAAATGAACGGCAAAAAGCTTTCATTCATTTTAGAGCAAGAAGACAGTGAATGTGAGCGTGTGTGGGAGAATGCAAACAAAACAGATAAATATAAGCACTCACTCAAACAAACAAACACATATGGTAGAAAACAGCCTCAAGCATGAACATTCTCATTCATTAGTTCTGATCTCTTTCTTTCTCTCTCTCTCACACACACACGCACGCACGCACGCACGCACGCACGCACGCACGCACGCACGCACGCACGCACGCACAAAGTACAAATATCCTTAGATGCACCAGCGTTCCAGGACAGCTATAGTGCAAAGAAACATACAGGAGTTTAAGATTAAGAGAAAGAAAAAAAGATAAGAGAAAAAAATACGAGGAGGCATGAACACACAAACATGTACTCCCACAAACTCTCTCAGCAAGTAAAAATAATAATAAGAAAAAACTTAGAAAGCATAAATCATAAAACAAAATGTGAAGTGGTGAAGTAGGAAAGATGTCATCTAATTTGGAAACGACTTTGATTAGCATTGAGACAGAGGAAGATGTGCGCATATTTGTTCTCTCTGATGAGTGTGTGTGGTTGTGCATGTGTGTATGAGGTGAGGTGAGGTGAGGTGCAGGTGTGTGTGGGGGTGTGTGTGGGTGTGTGTGTGTGTGTGTGTGTGCGTGTGTGTGTGTGTGTGTGTGTGTGTGTGTGTGTGTGTGTGTGTGTGTGTGTGTGTGTGTGTGTGAGTGTGAGTGTGTGTGTGAGTGTGCACATGTGTATGTGTGTGTGTGTGTGTGTGTGTGTGTCTGTGTGCATGTGATCTTACTTGCTCCAGTAGACTCTACCCCGATTGGTCTGCATCTCCCCCAACATAGCCAAGAGAAGTGATGACTTCCCACAACCCACCTGGCCCACAATCATGGTTAGCTGACCTGAGCAGGAAGTAAGCAGAGGAAACAGAGACCAGGAAAGGCTATAAAACCCATTAGAACCATTTTCTTCCTCATTGTTTGATTTTATAACTGCCGAGTTGTTTAAGAGTACAAGTCAGCTGAAGATTAGGTAACACTTCATTTCATTTCATACTGCACATTTGGGGTCAAATTCTGCTCCTTTTAAAAGCTCTGTATAAATAAAAATTACTTAACGATAACACATGCTTAACATGGAATTTACCTCTATTCCAACAAAATATCGTATTGGGCGAATGTGTGTGTGTGTGTGTGTGTGCGTGTGCGTGTGCGTGTGCGTGTGTGTGTGCGTGTGTGTGTCGTGTAGCTGTCACATGAAGTTAGCATGCACCCTCATTTCTGTAATAATGGTCAGATGTGCAGGTGCCCATAGGGTACAATGGGAAGCAGAGGTCATTGCTAATTACGTACAAGGCCACAGTGCAGTTAGCCTGTGTAGTACGCAAACCCTCCGAATTGTAATTGAGGAGGTCTGGGAAAGGTTCATTGACTTACAACTTCCAGCAGGGACGTAACTAGCAGTGAAGTTAAACTTCAATTGGTGCATTAAACTCTTACCAAAATGTTTTTTTTTTTAATGTAGCAATCTCGTAAACAAAGGTCAAAACAGTTGTTTACTCAATTCCAAAGAAATACATTTCCATGCCAGATTAGTGATTGTGTTTGAGTGCCCGTGTTTTTGGGACATTGGAAATTGGCTACAATGGCCTCTTATGGACTGTGCAGACTACACAATTGTTTGTCTTTCCCGATTGTCTTTTACGATTGTCCATGTCCGACTAGGCGATCAGAGATCAGAGACGATTGCCGCGTCTTGGTTGTAAGACTGGCCACATTACAAGATCGTCTATCGTAGCCTTCTCATCGCGTGTCGTCACCGAGTCAGCATCAACATCGGGGTCATAGGAGATTCCCCAAAAATTCTGACTTGCTAGACTTAGTAACGTCGTGGAACATTGCAGACAATAAATCGTGGGTCGTTGAATATGTCATATTACAAGACGCTTCCTTCTTCGAGCGTTGTTCCCGACTTTGATTATTCAGACACGACAATGGAAATTTGTCGACCACGACACAATCGTAGCAAAATCGGGGCCGTTTAGCGTTATCCCATTGCGTGGAGAGGGAATTTGAAAGACAACTGTTCATCCCAGCCCTCCGATTGAGCCCTGCCTACGGTGAGTTCCCAGACCCTACATCTTGATGTGGGTCTGGCTGGTCAGGCTACAGTAGCAGTAGCCTCTGGAATGTGAGTTATGGTCCCCCTGCTGTGCCTCATGTCCATTCCTACAAGCTAGCAATCCTTAGTTCTGGGTTAGGTTTCTCTGCAGTCAGTGGCTAGTGAAGCTACCCAAACAGCAATAGCGGATCTTGAAGCTCCGGTTACCTGTTGGAATGCGGATGTTGATGTTGGAGAGAGTGGACAGGTTGTTTCCCCAGGTGAAATAGCCACTGCTCACCTGGAGTCAAGAGGACAAAGAGAGAGAGAAAGAAAGTGAGAGCGAGAGAGAGAGAGAGAGAGAAGAGAAACATGGATGTTGAACAAATACAGTTTATGACACCATTAAAGCACCATGAGTTTGTGCTTGATTGAAAGAGAAAGGGATGAATATTCAGAGATGAAGTGTACAGGAAGGAATGGAGAGAGATCGAGAGAGACAGAGATCTACTTGAAGAGAAGTTGCTGAGGAGCTGATTAGACCTCGCAGTTCAGTATTAGGACAACTTAAAAAGCCAATCCCTCTCGTTCAATACATATGTCTAAGAATGAGCATTGAGTTAATATATGCATTGCTGTATTCCTTATATGCCTGCACAAATTCAACCGTGAGATTCGTACCTTGCCGATTCAGGACAACTGCACATATTGTTACAGCGCTGAAACACACACAACCAACATGTAGGCCTACGTTGGTCATGGTTCCTATGCTCTGGGAAAAGGACCTAGGAGTTAAAATGGTTCTAGGAACTGTGGCTAGAGGAACACCAATCGCCCCTAGTTCCATGCAGCGTGAACACACAAAATGTTCTAAGAACTACAAAAAAAGATATGGGAACTACAAAAAAAAAAACACCCTACAGTGAAAACGGCTAAATAAGTTAGCCTGTCCCGTTAGCGTAGCCTATGCTAGCGCTGGGATGTGTCTTGTTTGTGAGTGGCGCTCTGGAGTTTATTTATAAAGGCCGTAACTCCCTCCAGTGTCCCTGCCGGCGTCACACGCTCTGCCTCGCCTATGAGAGGGGTGAGGAAGGGGCAAAGGGAACAATCAAAACCAGCTGTCTGAAGCGCTGAGAAAAGAGAGGGAGGAAGCCACGGAGGAGAGAGGGAGAGAGAGAGAGAGGACGGAGAGAGAGAGGACGGAGGGGGGAAGAAACAAGAGGGGGAGGCAATACAGAGGAGGAAGATGTAGAGAGAAAGATGGAGAGAGAGAGGACAGAGGGGGAAGAAACAAGGGGGGCAATACAAAGGAGAAAGATGTAGAAAGAGAGAGATGGAGAGAAGATGAGGGGAGAGAAACAGAGGGAGGGAGACAGAGAGCGAGAGGGAGAAAAAGAGAGATGAGAAAGATGAGACAGGGTGATAAAACCTACGAGAGAGAGAGAGAAAGAGACATAAAAAGAGAGAGCGAGATAAAGATGGAGTGAGGGAGAGAGAGAGAAGGTCAGAGGGAAAGGGAGGGAGGGAGGGAGAGTGGAGGATGCAAATGTGACTGTTGAGTCGGACTGACCTTGGTGAACACAAACCGGATGTGACAGAGGGGCAAAAGTCACTACAACAGCCTGTGTGTCTCTGTGTGTCTGTGTGTGTGTGTGTGTGTGTGTGTGTGTGTGTGTGTGTGTGTGTGTGTGTGTGTGAGAGAGAGAGTGTGTGTGAGTCTGTATGTGTGTATGTGTGTGTGCGTAGGCAGTGAGAGCCCACCAGGCTCATTATGTGTGCATCTATGTGTGAGAATGCATGTCAGTATACATACATGTAATAATGTACATGTGAGAGTGTGTGTGTGTGTGTGTGTGTGTGTGTGTGTGTGCGTGTGTGTGTGTGTGTGTGTGTGTGTGTGTGTGTCTGTGTGTGTGTCTGTGAGTGTGCGTAGGCAGTGAGAGCCCACCAGGCTCATTATCAGAGAGAGCGAGTCTACACTCCTCTCCTCTCGTCTCCTCTGGGAGGTTCTAAGATGCAGAGGAAATGAACCCTATGGAGACCCCCTCTCTTCCTTTCAAAGCACAAAAAAAGTCAAATAAAATAAACAAGATAATTAATGACATGTCATTTGGCATTTTCTTCTCGTGAGAAATCCTGGTTAAGCTCAGGATGTGGTTTTTTACCCCGAAGCCATGTCACTTAGCTGTGAAAGAGCACCTCTGAGTCTGTGATGCTAGCATGACTACTATTCTCGTTATGGGAGAGCTGACGTAACAAAATCACAACGTGTAAAATAATGCCATGGGAAACATCAAAGTCACACAGACAAGGACATTCTGATGCACACTAATAAGTGAAGTGATTCAAGTGTTGAGAAAACTGGGAAATCTTACTGAATGTGTAGCAACACTGTTGCTAAATGTTCTACAGTAAAACTAGGAGCATGCTTCAGTGCTTTGAGAAATGACTATGAGTATGTGAGAGCATTATTTATAAATTCAAAACTTACGATTTAATATGATTAATTGCTATCAAATGACTACATATAAGAAATCTTAAAATATGCCTATTAAGTAATATTTCATTCATTACAGCATTTAGTGTGCTGCTCAGTCTTAAAACTACTCCTACTCCTACTATCACTTCTCCTCCTCCATACTTTGACGAGTACTTAATACAGTATGTAAGTATCCTCAAGTACTAGTACTGACAGATGCAGTGGTAAACTCCTAGCTATACTGTCATTTCCCAACTATTAGCCGCGGCTTATACTGTACATTGATTTTGTAACATTTCTTCAACTACAGTATGAGGTTTATACAAAGGAAAACTATGTGCTATACTATGTACTATATGATTTCATCGCCGGTTTCGCTTTCGCTTTTCGTTTTCGCTCGTTTTATGCTTGCATATTTCTCTGCATAGCTTCCCCTACAGCTTTAGCGTGTATATTTTACAAAACTCCTCAATCGGTCAGTTTGCCGTGCCTTTTCATGAGACTTTACATGACACTTCCTGGAGTAGAGCATGGGTGCATGCCCGAGGGCTCCTGAAATTGCAAGCGTGGTTCTACCGCTACAGACCACTAGGGCGGGCGAAAAAAACATAGTTTGACCGGTAATGACTCATTTAATCATATATAACAGTATGGAACGAATTGATTAACTGAAAAACATTGCATAGTTTACCTTTAATATGGTATTAATATGGTTTTGTTTCTTTTAACTTGCATACAACACTGCCCTGCGGCTTACAAAATGTGACTTATGCACTGGAAATTACTGTAGTTTCTTCTGCATTGCAGCTATCCATTATTCTAACAGCGGCGCTACACCAGGCGTGTAACTGAAGCGTCCCGTTCCATTCCGTTCAATTAGCTTCCACTATAATCAATGGAAGTAGTTTCATCAGACGTGATAGCGGCGTGTATATTTGAAAAAGAAAAAGAAAAAAAATAGACCAGTCCTCTAAAAATGGATCTTAGGCATCGCGAATTCTCTCTATTTATTTTAAATCAATGTAGCATCAAAATGATCTTGACACCATTATTTTAGAGGTAAAAAACCTACAATGTGTTGCTTTAAAGCGAAAAGGAAAAGGAATATTGTTGTAACAATTTGGTTTATGTAATGTATTTCTTTTTGGGGTACTTTATTTTGAAGTAATTCAAAAGTATTCTGATATTACGTTAAACATTTTTTGTAAATCCAATGGATTAAGTAGTCTGTACTTAGTAATGCATTATATTTCAAAGTAAACTGACCCAACACGGCTAAAATTGTACTCTATTGCTTGTAATGTTTTTGGATATTGTTATTTGATTTCCTTACTCAATCAAAACAATACAACTGCAATTTGATTGACATTTCCTGGAATACAAAAAAAAAAAAAAAAAAAATGGATATATAGCGTTTTTGGAATCAAACTCTTCAAATGTACTACTGTAGCCATAGCCGTTAGCAATAATGACCAGCAGTGACCAAGAACTTCATGGCCCTTTGCAGTTCATTCAGGGGGACTCCGCACAGCGTGAGCTCACTGTGAGCCCCGCGAGAAAGAGGAAGACCATGAACTGGTGGACGTGACACGGACGGGTTTGTGGGGTCAAAGGTCAGGGTGGGATGAGAACGACTGGAAGCATCCCTCTCAGTGTAAAGCCTCTGGCAGGATGTGTGAGAAGCGGACGGGTTGACGGGGGGGAGCGTGTGTGCGTGCATGTACACGCATCTGTCTGAGGATGTGAGAGTGTGTGTGTGTGTGTGTGTGTGTGTGTGTGTGTGTGTGTACGTGCTTATGTGCACATACGTGTGTATGTGTGTGCGTGTGTGTGTGTGTGTACACGTGTTTGTGCAAGGGCATGATCGAGAGAAAGAGAGAGAAAGGGAGATAGAGAAAAAGAAGAGTTACTGCATGTTTGGTGTACTGTACGTGAGTGTGTATATCTTGTCATGGAGAGTTAACGAGTGTGTGGGTGGATGAACATACAGTATCTGTGCTAAAGTGTGTCACTGTGAATCAGAGTTATCTGTGTGTTTGAATAGTGTGTGCTAAGCTTCAGAAACAGACTGGGATAAGTGCTGCATGGATGGTACCATGTGTGTGTGTGTGTGTGTGTGTGTGTGTGTGTGTGTGTGTACAGGCATTTAAAGCTTACTCTCTATCATTGTTTGTATGTGTAAAAGTGTGTGTGTGTGTGTGTGTGTATACTGTATGTGTGTGTGAGAGAGAGTAATTAAGTGCTTTACACATATGTAGATGTGTGTATATATGTTATATGTTACTATGTGTGTGTGTGTGTGTGTGTGTGTTTGTGTGTGTTTATGAGTGAATATATGTGTGTGTGTGTGTGTGTGTGTGTGTGTGTGTGTGTGTGTGTGTGTGTGTGTGTGTGTGTGTGAGAGTGAGTGAGTGAGTGAGTGAGTGAGTGAGTGAGTGAGTGAGTGAGTGAGTGAGTGAGTGAGTGAGTGAGTGAGTGAGTGAGTGTGTGTGTGTGTGTGTGTGTGTGTGTGTGTGTGTGTGTGTGTGTGTGTGTGTGACCACTCACTTTGACTGCGACGTCCTCAGTCTCAACTGGCCGGGGCTGTCTGCGTGAAGGCTGCTCATAGCCGTAGCTGTCCAGCTGGTAGCGCCTTGGCTCCTTCCTGTTGAAGGCTTTCGTCTGAAAGACAGAGTAAAGGGGGGACAGAGAGGGAGCAGGGAGGACGAAGAGAGATCAGGGAAAGACAGGAAAAGACAAAGAAAGGGAAGGGGACAGAGAGAGAGAGAGAGAGAGAGATAGATAGAGAGAGGGAAGGCGGTAGAGAGGGAGAGAGAGCAAGAGAGAGAAAGAGAGAGGAATGGGGCAGAGAGGGAGAGGGAGAGAGAGAGAGAGGTTGATTAATATCACCTCTTTATTAGAGCAAACAATTTCCTATAATAAACACATTCAAACATAAAAAAGAAAGCAAGAGTGTCTCTCAACACTATCTCAACAGTCTTCTAAAGCCTCACACGTCGTCTCACACCACTATGGCACCAGAGAGAAAAAGATGAAAAGAAAAAAAAAAGATTAAATGAGATGAGACAAAGGAGAGACACGACGAAGGGAATCAAAATAAACAAAATATTGGACAGGAAGTGAGAAACAAATTGAGAGACGAGGAGAGAAGAGCAGTACATAGACGAGCACAAAAGGGAGACGTGAAAACGAAACCACAGAACAAACATAACGATAATGACATAAACATAAAGATGCTGCTTTAGCCATAATCCCTGGGGCCCAGTATTACATACTCAAGTTAATGGGCTTTAATGGACTTTAATGGTTTAAATTCACTGCTGAGCCTGCTTTCTCTCGTTGCAAATTATCCATGGGGACTCGTTTTCAAAACCACCAGTTGCAATTTAGAAAGAGGAAAGGATTAAAAGCCCAGGGACAATTCCACATTAATACACGGTTCTGTCTTTTATGTGTAAACTGGTACAGAGACACTCAAAGCTAATTAGCAGATCCCTGAATTGCAATGTAGCCAGAATAAGCGCACCAATCACAGCGGGGGCTAGATTACGGTTGACCATTAAAGGAAGTGACATACAGTACGCCTCTGTGCACATTTGTGGCAGTCCCATTGAAAGAGAGTTTTGGCGCTCTTTGATGTTGTCGCTACACTTTCAAAACCCCCAGAAAGCTGTGCTGAATGGTGGAATCGCAGGACGGTGGGATATTTCTGGACACTGGAGAGTCTAATCAATTAACTCATTGACTACTGACCAAGAGATTGGCTGTTAATAGTTCCAAAAGTCCAATAACCTGAAAACTGGCATGGGTAAGCGTTGCCATTTTTTACCATGGTTTCTTATGGGAGTGTCGTCACTCTGTTTCATCTACCGCTCTAATGCGCGGTGCCATATATTACCCATCTATGATGCAATTCTTGTCACACACCGTGTGCGCAGGACACAGACGCAGGACTTTATTCAGGCCTTAAGAAATAGTCACAGATCATTCTCCATGTGAGCCAAGAGACTATCTTGCTTACTTATTTATTTGGCTGATGTTTGCATCCAAAGGGACTTACATACACTGAATAAAATTATGAACGCAACACTTTTGTTTTTGCCCCCATTAGGAAGTGAGTGGGAGAGAGAGCAGGGGTGGGATCCGGAAAAGACCACGGGGCAGGAATCAAACCGGGGCGCCGGTGTGCGGTGCAGGTGCCCAAGCCAGCTGCCCCACAGCTGGAGCCTTGTTCTGCTATTTTGAACAAGAATATAATGCAGAGAACATAGAACCGCATAGAACCACATGTTAAATGGCATCAGTGTGGACAGAGAGCACTCAATGCTACACCACAGTCGGATGCTCGCAAGCAGTTGGGATAAATGGTAAAACTAAAGAAACTACAGCTGTAAATGGAGACACAAGATGCTGCACCAGTCAGGCAAGATGGAGCTTAAGGAGATATTGAGCAACCAGTTCTAGTCCCCAGACTGATACACATGCGGTACATGTATAGACACACATACACACAGACACACACAGACACATACAGTATACACACATGCATGCAGTCACACACCCAGTCGATCCAGACATTTCTAATCCACCATCGTTGTATCCCCAACAGAAATAAACCTGTCAGTTCCCGGAGAGGGAACAGCTGAACCCAGCTTAACCCTCATGGGAGAATCCTTTTCACATCTCAGCAATGTACACAGAATACAACCCAACCCCCTTCCAACACACACACGCACGCACGCACGCACGCACGCACGCACACACACACGCACGCACACACGCACACACACACACCCACTCCCTCTCTCACACACACAAACTCTCTCAAGCAAACACACACATTAACACAAAGACACTCACAAACACAAACCCATGTGTTTACACATACACACACACACAAACAAACAACCAACACACAAACAAACATGCATAAGTGAGTTTAAATGCCTGTAAACTGATCCTAAAACGGCAGATTTGGAAAACTCTTCAAGGACCAGGTCATATTGCGGGCATATGTTGTTTCAAAATGTCTGATTGTACTTTTGGCAAAGGTAGTCTGACTATATTTCACTTTTGATAATGCTGGCTTAAAATACATTCAAACATTCTTTCCTTAGTGAGACAAGAGGTTAGATTAACTACTGTGCTTAATCAAAATATGAATTTTGACCCTGGAAAACTTTACTGTTGCTCCATTACTGTGATTAAATTTCATGAGCTAACAAACAAATTTGGCAATAAATCTCTCAGAGAAGGGACTTCAGTCAAGGTAACCAGTGCACCAGGCCAAATATCTGAACACTTACAGGGAGCTACACCAGACGCGTAATTGAAGTGTTCCATTCGAGAAGCTTATGCTGCAGCAGTTAATAATCACAATAATCAATGGAAGTAGCTACACCAGGCGCGACAGTGGCACATACATTCGGAAACAAATAGACCCATCTTCTAAAATGGATTTTACATGTTGCAAACGGAACGCTTCAGTTACGCGTCTGGCGTAGCTCCCCTGTAATATAAGCAAGGTGAACTGTATTCGCACCAGCTCGAGCTGCTGTAGCCAGCAGCTAAAGCAGGCAGGCAGCTACAGCGCTACACTCTGGGGACATAGAGACAGAAAGTCTGTGTGAGTAAGGGACACAGAGACAAAGTGAAACATTTGAGATTTGAAACAGAATTCTGATTACTGTAATTCTGAACTTGGGAAAATAAAAGAACCTAACCTAACTTTTTCACAAGCAGCAGACTGGACTGAAGGTCCATGCAGTCACTCACGAATGCCAGATGTCCTGATCTTGTTTTGTCCCTTTTGACATGGGAGCCCACCCAGACTCTGTCATATTGGACTAGCTAAGACCTAGGGGCAGGGTGGATGGCAGCGAGCCTGGACAAGCTCGAACCTGCTTGTCGTGAGATGTCCTCACTCACGACTGAAATCAGAGTTGGATGGCACACACGTAACGTCATCAAAAACGTCCTGCCCAGAATCCACCATTACGCCTTGACTTATTGACACTGACACAGTCCTCTCCTTTATCGCTGATCGCTAGCCTTGATGCCATCTTATTTGGCGGGGGGCCACATCGATCCCCTGTTCCGCTTCCGCCAGTCTAAAGAGACAGTCGTGCCACAATAAAAGCGTAATAATTACGGGAAAAAAACTCAATGTAAAAAAGGCCTTGAGGGACACAAGGTGACCTTGTGTAAAAGAAGAGGAATAATGATGTATTGCCATGGTAACGTGTGTATATGTGTGTGTGCGCAAGGGAAACGTGACTCCAGACACACCCAGGTCAGATGAGCTCAAGAGAATCTGGACCCCAACATTCAGTTCAGTGTGTCTCTGGGTGTGTTTACTCACAAACAGTACTTCAGAGCGTGTGTGTGTATGTGTGAGTGTGTGTGTGTGTGTGTGTGTGTGTGAATTTTTGTGCATGTGCATAATGTTACGGAGGAGTTCAATTACAGTCACAAGATACACATAATTGTGTATGCGTGTTTCTGTGTGTGAGCTGTATGCGTATATGAGTGTGAATGGATGTTTGTGTGTGTGTTTCGTGTTTGATTGGATGTGTGTCTAGATGTCTGTGTGTGTGTGTGCATGTGTGTCTGTGTGTGAGTGAGTGTGTGTGTCTGTGTGTGAGTGAATGTGTCTCTCCGTGTGTGTGTGTGTGTGTGTGTGTGTGTGTGTGTGTCTGTGTCTGTGTGTCTGTGTGTGAGTGAGTGTGTGTGTCTGTGTGTGTGTGTGTGTGTGTGTGTGTCTCCGTGTGTGTGTGTGTGTGTGTGTGTGTGTGTGTGTGTGTGTATGTGTGAGAATGTGTGTGTGTACGTGTGTGTATCTGTGTCTGAGTGAATGTGTGTCTCTGTGTGTGTGTGTGTGTGTGTGTGTGTGAGAGAGAGAGAGAGAGAATGTGTGTGTGTGTGTGTGTGTGTGTGAGAGAGAGAGAGAGAGAGAGAACTCACCACTCCTGTGTGCTTCTTGCATGACTCCAGAGAGACAGACATATCTCCGTTTCTCCAGCTGTCATCGCCAATCTCGTCGCTCTGGAGGAACTCACCCAGCTTCTGCACACTGTGGGAACGCACAGGACCGTTAGACACACACACACACCCACACACACACACACACACACACACACACACAACCACAAACACACACTCATGCCTCTCTCTCTCTCTCTCTCTCTCTCTCTCGCTATGTCTCTCTCTCTCTCTCTCTCTCTCTCTCTCTCTCACACACACACACACACACACACCTCACACTCTCTTGTTACACATATCTCCCATGTCTTTGACAGTAAGAAGTCTGCAGGGACAGCATGTGGCACTGACAGAAACCTGATGTAGGCATTACTAATGATAAGGATGCACTAATATACTGTATCAGATATAAGATAGGCTAACATTGCTCTTGGCCTATATCAGCTATATTGACTGTTAAATGTAGAACTCTTAATAAAATTAATATAACGTTTGATTGGCATTTATTGTGTCATGACATAAAATCATTCAAAACTTCTTCATCTCAGTTACCATAATAAACTAAATAAGAAAATTGACCTCACTTAAATTCAATTCAATCTTATTATTTCGTGAAGCCTCATCTTTACTTTGTGTCACAGTGCTTGAGGGAGCACAAAGCCTGAATTCCCTATGGAAATTGGTGACAGTGGCAAGAAAACGGAAAAACCCACACAAAGGTGACCTTGTGTACATGAAGGAGAATAATGGTGTGTTTCCATGGTAACAAGTGTTTGTGTGTGTGTGTGTGTGTGTGTGTGTGTGTGTGTGTGGCGGGGGTTATCACAGTCATTAGTCTTGATGAAAGGGTCGACACCTTCAGCTCATTCTCTCCAAAACTGAGCTTCTGGTATTCCCAGCTAATGCAGCGATTCCCTAACAAATCAGCATCCATCTTGGCTAATCTCCACCTTTTGGCCACGGGCCACGGTACACAACTTGGCTGTCGCAACTGACGAGCGGCTAAATGTCTCTGAGCATGTAGACTCACAGGGGAGCTACACCAGGCGCGTAACTGAAGCGTTCCGTTCGCGACGCGTAAAATCAATTTTTAGAAGACTGGTCTATATTTTTCGAATGTACGTACCACTGGGTCGCGTCTGGTGTAGCTACTTACCTTAATTATAGTGATTATTAACTACTGCAACATACACTTTGCAAATGGAACGCTTCAGTTACACGCCTGGTGTAGCTCCCCCGTCAGTCACAAATGGGGCTTTTCCACTGCATGGTATCAGCTCAGCTCAACTCGACTCTACTCGATTTTGGTGCCAGGTGTTCGTTTTCCCCTGAAATAAAGTACCCCCATAAGCTAGCCGATTGCCATACTGTAGCAACACTGAAGAAAACATGTAATGACATTAAAAGTCACCTTTTGGTACCGGCTCAGCTCGCTTGGAACCTCAACGGGGGTGATACCAAAAATAGTACCCGGTACAAGTTTTGGCCAATGGAAAACCAAAACAAAGCGAGTTGAGTCGAGATGAGCTGGTACCATACAGTGGAAAAGCTCCAAAATTCACGTTGAGCTATACTGTTGATTCTAAATAATACAGAGATCAGAGCTTATCTAACACTTATACCACACAACCTCTTGTGCAGGCCATGGTTCTTTCCAAACTGGACTATTGCGATGCGCTGTTAGCTGGCCTATCTGCGTGTGTAGTGAGATCATTACAGATGATTCAAAATGCAGCTGCACATCTTTAATCAGCCAAAGAAGACCCATCTAACTCCTCTGTTAGTTACTTCATTGGCTTCCCATAGCAGGCCGAATTAAACTCAAATCCCTCACTCTGGTTGATAGCGCAATTAACGGATCTAAATCTTGAAATCGTGATTCTGCCATCCAGCTACACCCTGCTTTTGGCCACGGCATGAACTCACTCACTTTTCAGTGAATCCAGTGAATGGAGTAAACAACAACAGAATAAAGGAGGACAATGGTGTGTTGCCATGGTAACTGTGTGGGGGGTGGGATGGGATGGGGTGGGGGAGCGGGGCTCACCTGACCAGAGCCTTTACAGCGAAGCGAACGACAGTCGAGAGGAGAAAGAGGGGCGTGACCAGGATGTGGAAGAGAGCCAATGAGGCGAAAGCTTTGGAGGGGCTCAGCCTCTCCTCGTTCAGGTAGGCATGGGTCACAAAAGTCTGCAGAGAAACACACACACACACACACATTTACACGCACATAAACGTTTACCGATACACAGATACACACACAAATACTGTACATGCACAATCCCACACACATAGATACACACACACACACACACACACACACACACACACACACACACACACACACACACACACACACACACACACACACACACACACACACACACACACACACACACACACACACACACACACACACACACACACACACACACACACACACACACACACACACACACACACACACACACACCAACCATGTCAAACACTCTTTAGTGCAAGCAATAAGTGAATCAGATAAAAGATAACTCAATCTTTCAGTGATGGCAAAAGTATCTCTAATGGAGTTAAATGGAGTGAATCCCCTCTTACCGCTAACACGGCAGCTATGGGAATGGCCGCGTTCATGAAGACTGTGAAGAGAAGGGAAAAAGACAAAAAGGGAAATCCGTCAATCTTGATACTGACCAGAGGCCCTTTGAATATGTGGCCATTAAGACAAAGACCAGCGCTCTGCCGCTCAAGAGCCATCCCATAATTCACAAGGAGCTCGGCTCTAGTGATGTCACGTCTTGACTACTGTAACTCCCTCCTAACGTGTCTCCCTGCTTGTGTGGTGAGGCCACTGAAGATGGTCCAGAATGTGGTGGTGGCCCACAACCCAAAGGGGCACACACGTTACCACGCTGTTCATTGATCTCCATTAGCCGCTAACGCATGCCTACAAAGTGTTTGCTGGGTTTGCTGCTGTGCTGACACTTGCTTAAATGCTCTTATGAAAAGCTTCTGTTACCCCTTGGCCACTGCACTTCTCCACAGAATGTCATCTGGCACTGCCACCATCCACCCCGTCCGCCCA
The DNA here is from genome assembly GCF_963854185.1 of Sardina pilchardus. Classification (NCBI taxonomy): domain Eukaryota; kingdom Metazoa; phylum Chordata; class Actinopteri; order Clupeiformes; family Clupeidae; genus Sardina; species Sardina pilchardus. The sequence continues at coordinate 12,742,477 of NC_085010.1, read as the reverse complement.
CACATGGGGCAATCCAGACCTTTTTTTCATCCGTACTGGAACGGCCTACATTACCAAGCGCTACTAGAGTGGGGGTGTCCCTCTTTTATCTTCAAGAAGCTCTTGAACACCCAACTCTTCTACCAACCAGCCTTTTCCCTCTACCACTAGCTCCTGCAAATACACTTTGACTAGCACTTACATTAGTTACTTACAGTAGTATTTGTTGTTATCTAGGATCTCCTTGTAATGTAGCTTGAATGATAATTTGTAAGCTCCTTTTCTAGATAAAAAGCCTCTGTGAAAAAGGCATGACATCACCCAAGAGTTCACTTTCTGATGCTCTGCTACAAACAAGCAAACAGTAAGTACTGTATGATATTATCAAAGCGGAATTGAAACAATGAAAGAGAGAGAGAGAGAAAGAGAAAGAAAGAGAGAGACAGAGAGGGAGGCAAAGACAAACACAGACAGACATGAGCCCTTTTTCCATAAGATTTTCAAGCGAATTAACTCATTTTGAGAGAAATTAAAAGCACAAAAATGAGAGTGAAAGGGTGGAAACAAGAAGAGTGACAGAGAGACTAAACAGAAAGAGACAGAGAATGAGAGGAACAAAGACAGAGATAGACAAACATAGAGAGTGAAAGAGTGGAGAGACAGACATAGAGAGTGAGAGAGAGGAAGCGAGAGAGAGAGAGAGAGAGAGAGAGAGAAAGATGAGTAAGAAGTCTCACTGGACATGGAGGTGTAGAAGGCGAAGGTGCGCAGGCTGGTGAGCTCTTTGCCCCGTGTGTCCTCCACGCTGTCGCAGAAGATGTTCTCCCAGGCATAGAGCTTCAGCAGCTTGATGCCCTTCAGGATCTCAGTGGTCTTCTTCAGACGCTCCGTGGAGTAATCCTACGAGGGGAGAGACAACCCATCATGGTGGTGGTGGCGGCAGTGTAGTGGTTAAGGAGCTGGGCTAGCATGCAGCAGCCTGAAAGCTGTTGGTTCAACTCCCAGCTTCCACCATTGTGCCCTTGAGCAAGGCACTTAACCCCAAATTGCTACAATGTAATCCCTTGTTATATAGTTGACACATGTAAGACACTTTGGACTAAAAAAAGTGTCTGCTACTGTAAATGTAATGTAATGTAAATCATTAAAGCCTCCCAAAGCAGGCAATCCTTTTTCATCATTAGGTTAAGGTACTGCCCCTGCCGTGTCGATATATAATTCAGCTCTGTTTTTGTCGGAGCTGCTCAGTAAACTGCATAGTTTATCAAAAGTTTGTCAGGTAAAACTTTCCGTGTTGTGGAAAGTGTCTGTACAAGTGAGTGTTAACGTGTTTTTTTTATGTCTGTATGAGTGCATCATAAGCTACTGGATGCCTACATTTCTCACAGGATACATAAAGTATCTATCTAGCCAGGAGAGGAGAGGCGACAAAGAGAAAGAGAGAAATGAAGATATGAAGAGAATGATAATGAGAGAGCGAGGAGAGAAAGAACGAGGTGAATTAGAGAAATTGGATGAGACTCATGAGAGTGATACTGCCACGAAAGAGCAAGGAAATTGGGATGAGACAAATGAAAAACAGAAAGCAATAGGGGTAGCAGGCATCGGAACGTGGTTAGCAGAAATTACATTATTACAGAAATGACTCATGGTGCTTTCGAAATACTCTGGCTCATTATTGTTTAACACATGACCTTTCGGTTGCCATTGGATGCACGATATAACAGCTCAAAAGAGAAAGGACATTTGAAGACGCAAACGAAAAACAAAAGCAACAGGGGGTAGGAGCACAGGAGGGACATAGGAGGTGCTCAAATAAAGTAACTGAACTTAACTGAAATGTGGTTAGCAGAAATTACATTACAGGAAAGACTCGGAGAGCCTTCAAAATACCTCAGCTCATAAATTACGTGACCTTTTTGTTACAATTGGATAAAGGGAGATAAAGGTACAAAAGAGAAATTGTGTTTTGCGACAAAAACGGAAAAAAGAACGCAACATGGGCAGCAGACATCGAAATGTGGTTAGCAGGAAATTACGTTATCACTGACATAACTCTTCTACTTCCAATTCCAAAATACCTCAAGCTCATAAATCGTTTAGCACATGACCTTTTGATACCACTGTTCCCATCGATTCTGCTTCATATTGACTCCCCTAACAGCATGAGTATCTTAATGGTGTTCCTCTCTGTTGGCAGAGTTGCTTCTAACACCACTCCCTGCACCCCATTTGTTTGCGTTACGTTAGTTTATCAGCCTATTTATCAGGGTGGTATCTCAAGCGAGCCTAAACTGCTAAGGGCATTACCAGGATCAAATAAACACAGTGCCACATAAGGGGAAGGCAGGTATGTAAATAACCATCTAACGTTATCCCACAGAGGTGACAGTAGATGTCCAAACATGCCCCTATATGTGCATGCATGTGTGTGTCCACGTATGCGTATACCTATGTGTGTGTGTGTGTGTGTGTGTGTGTGTGTGTGTCTGTGTGTGTGTGTGTGTGTATGTGTGTGTGTGTGTGTGTGTGTGTGTGTGTGTGTGTGTGTGTGTGTGTGTGTGTGTGTGTGTGTGTGTGTGTGTGTGTGTGTGTGTGTGTGTGTGTGACTCACCAGTGTGCTCTTCTGGGTGTCAGCCAGCTTGGTGGCGATGAGGTACTGGATGGGTGCCAGCAGGACAATGACAGCCGCCCCGATGAGAGCACTCTCCCTTAGCAGGTAGTAGAGCAGTATCACCCCCATGATGATCTGCACACACACACACACACACACACACACACACACACACATATACACACACACACACACACACACACACACACACACATACACACACACACACACACACACACACACAATCTTCCTTTAGCAAAGTAGTAGAAGTCTGGCCTCAGAAGATTAGCTTTATAATCAGAATCTGAGCTCAACCCTAGGCTACTTTGTTCATCAGGGAAGTCTACAGTGATGAGATGAATCTCAAATCCGATATGCAGTCAAAATAACTTTACTCGGAATGACATTTTGCGTCTGATCACAATTACACACAAGTGGTTGACTCAGAGACTAATTGTTTTGTTCCAGCATTGAGATGTCTGTAAACAACTAAACCCAAAAGCCATGGTCAAGTGGTTGACTCAGAGACTAACTGTTTTGTTCCAGCATTGAGATGTCTGTAAGCAACTAAACCCAAAAGCCATGGTCAAGTGGTTGACTCAGAGACTAATTGTTTTGTTCCAGCATTGAGATGTCTGTAAGCAACTAAACCCAACCCCATTGGTCATAGTGACTCAACATTGGTGGACGCTGTGAATCCCTCAAGGCTGTTTTATGCTTTTATGCGTCGACTTCACGCGGTGACTACGCCGCTGCCTTGGTGCACAGCGAGAGCTTTTCTAAGTTCTGCGTCTTCCACCACCGACAAGTTTAAACTGCCGTGCTTAAATATTAATGTTATTATTATTTGCCATTTCAGTCCCTGTGGTCTGCATCATCTCAACACGAAAGTAAAAATCTTTGGAGGTACACATCAAATGACAGCATAGGTTAATAGTGATGCAGAGGGCTTCGATTCAACACTGAAGCATAAAGAACCCTTCTCTGTGAGTCTCTTTCAGGGCTGGTACTAAGTCTCTGCTGCCTGTTCTGTCCGTCTCTCTCATACTGTCCCTCTCTGCATAAATGGCAACTTACTGAAAGGGTACAGCAAGGGTGCGACCGAGTCCTCACGCACTTCACAATTTCACAGAGGGACAGTCCTAAACCCTCACAAACTTAGTGGGCAAATGGAGGTCTTTGAGTCTTTGAAGGAAGACACAGGCTGAATCCCAATCTCTCCCCTCACAGACTAACAGACTTTGAAGCGTGTTGCCATGAACTTTTTGAGGGATTAGGGCTGTCCCACTGCAAAACTGTCAAGTGCAGTGAAAGGGTGTGAAGGAGCCCTTTCTGTGCCCTTTCCGTAATTCTGAAATGTACATCAGTTAACAGCGTTGTGACGTGAAGCACGGGGTTCCCCAAAGGGAGGTTGGAAGCTTGAAAAAACCTGAGTGAACAACTGACATAAAACAACATAATTGTAAAACAAGATGTAAACGTATGCAACAGGTTTTTTTTGTTGTCAATTTAAGGATAGTTCACAGGTGCTGTCCCATTCTTGTTATTAGCATTCTGAACCCTTACAGCCTATTAAACTTGACAATTTATAAACGGGTGTCAGTTAAGTCTTTGAGGGTTCAGGGCTTAGACCTTAGGCCCAATTCACACCGAAGATCCGCGACGAGACGAAAACCGTCGCAGAATGAGTTGCAGCAGTGTGAATTAAATGTTGTACGTCATCGCAAGCTGTTGCAAGCCATTGCAAACCATCACAAAGCATTCAACATGTCTAGTCGCCGTTGCATTTAGAACGTCGCAGCTCATCCCGTCGCAAATCTTTGGTCTGAACCCCACTTTAGGGATGAGATCAGGGTTCACCCATTGAGTTTCTCACCTGGACAGGCATGGCCCAGAGGTTCGGGCAAAGGAAGAGGAACCACATCAGCTGGTTGGTTTCTATAGCAACCAGGTTGTTGATTTGGCCGAGGGTCATCTCGCCCATGGACATGTTGGAGGTGGAGAGGCGCAGAATCTTGTTGTAGATCATGGCCTAGAACACACACGAACGCACACAAACACACACACACACACACACACACACAAACACACACACACACACACACACACACACACACACACACACACACACACATTAAACACTTGTATCATCAAATTACAAAACAAATAATAAAAAAAAACGTTGCATGCATGTAGTATGAAATATGGGTTGAGTCACATTCCTGTGACATACTGTATAAAACATTAAATACTGAAGCATACTCACTGGCAGTCACCCTAAAACAAGCTGCAGTTCATCAAAACAATGCATGAGTAATTGGCAATCCTGGATAACACTTTGACCTGACTGAGTTGGGTGGCCAGAGTCTTTATATAGGAGCGGCAGATTAGCCGAAGGCTAAAGGGTTCGAGTCCGAGTTCGACTTGTTCGCATGAGAAATTTCGCATCAGACGAAACTGTTCCGAATTTTTTTTCCATCGCAACGAACTTCCTCCGCAGTTTGCACAGACTAATAGAACATGTGTGTTTAATAGCCTGTTTATAATAGCAATTTTGTGCTTATGTTTTGCACAAAAACAAAATCGGACTCGGTGTACGCATAAAATGGCTAAATTTGGCTAAATTGAATTAAAAACGATAAGTACAGTGAATAGATCTAGTCACTGTGTTCAGACTGTGGTCTAACCATGTCAAATATTTAGTCTTAGCTGTTTGGCTGCAAGCATACATCACTGGTTTTGCAGGCTGGATGCCAGCATGCAGTTTAAGACAGTTGGAGAGTGTCATCACTTCAAAGTGAGAACTTCACGCAGCAGCACTTAACGTTTTCTGCCAGTGGAAAACAGATGCAATGGTAAGTGCAGGACATCCTTAATAGCTCAGAGTATTTGACAATCTATGTACTTGACTAATTCAAATGCTTGAATCACAAAACAAAGTCCGAGGAGGAGACTCCTGACAGGTCCATTAGGTTGCGATATACTCTGTGAAACATCTTGTGGTATTATTCTGTGTGCTATCATTATCTGTTAGTATTATGTCCTTACCAAAGTCTCAGTGGTTGTAGCTTGTTACAGACTTGTTTCCTGAAACCTTTCTTGATGGACATGTGTACAGTGTGTGTATGTGTGTGTGTGTGTGTGTGTGTGCACGCGTGTGTGTGTGTGTGTGTGTAATCAGCTAGAGGATTTCCTGCTTGTGATTGTGCTTGTTGTCATTGTTCTTACCAGCAAAGCTCCTCTGAGATTGATACCAGTTTCTATGGTAACGTAGTATGATGCCTGCAAGAATGTCCGTTGCAGAACCAGGGCGAGGAACAGCAGAACTGCCAGTACAGGAGTGTTCTCCAGCAGCTCCGTGGACTCCATGAAGTAGACCCCAGTAGAGTTCTGCAGCACATGTACACACACACACACACACATACAAAATCAACCACAAAAAACAGATGTTCTATGTCACACACACATACCTTCACTGCAAAGATACATATATCACTGAACGCCGAGCAATATTATCATTTCCGCTAATTAAAGAAAGTAAAGAATTAAAGATTAAAGAATTCTTATGCTACAGTTCATGAATTGTGTGGGTGGAAATATCCTTGAGTACTGTCAAGTAAATGGTTGTCACCTCAGATTCAATTGGCTTGCTAAGGCTTAAGCCACGGAAGACACAACAACCTCTTTAAATTTACATAAACATTAATGCAGAATCACCCAAGTATTAAACGACTGATGAAAACAGAAGGAAATACACACACACATTAGGAGAAGGATTAAAAACAAAACATAAGATCTCAGCCAGATGTGACCTTGCAACTTGAAGTGTACAAGCTGGTAAGAGACACAGAGAGAGAGAGAGAGAGAGAGAGAGAAAGAGATAGAGAGAGAGAAATAAATAAATGGAAGAACGAGAGAGGCGAGAGGATGAACGATTGTGAGGTCCGTGTGGAATTTTCCGTGTCAGAGTGACATGCCGTCCACTCCAACTCTCTCTCGCCTCTCTTCGTTTATCACGCCGACACAAAGCATACCCCACAACGGTCTGATACTGGGGTGCCAATTACCCATGATGCCATGCTCTGACCCTGCCAATTACCCATGATGCCCTGCGCTGTCCCTGCCAATAACAAAGCCTGCACTCAAAATAGCCATAATGCATGATCCACAGAATGCAAAGTATCAAACCTACACATCTAAACAATACCGATCTCATATTCATGAAATATACCCACTCCACAAATCCCTATAAACTCACACACACTACTGTGACATAGCAGTCTATCAACACCTCTCTCACAATTCATATATATTTGTCCACAACGTCAGTGTAGAACAAAGCAACAGTACATCCCCCATCAAAGCTATGACATCTCATGATCATGATACTACCTCTGTGTTCCATACCTCTCTATCTTCAAAAAACTCTTGGAAGACCCAAGAATACCTCCTCACCTAACACTTCTAACAATCTAACACACCTCACACACTCCACACTTTGACCTGACTAGCACTTCAAATATAGGTACTAATATAGGTACTCTTATTCTGCAGTACAGTAACAGCATTGACAAATGCAGTAATAATTCTCCTCTGAGTCTCCTCTGTAGAGTAGCTTAAATTCTATACTCTTTTGTAAGCCTCTTTGGATAAAAGGGTCTGCTGAAAGAACAAATATATGTAAATGAATCCTTCCCACCCACCTAGAGTCATGGGGTGCATAAAATAGCATCTAAAACACTTCTAAATTTCAATTCCCTCTGACACCATTTTGAGATGCCCTGGCAAAGGCTGCTATGCTGAAATATGTGGGCACATAGGTTTGTAGCACTGTAAATTTGTTTGTCTGAAATTTGAATTATGTATGGCACTTCAAGGCCACCGTATACTGTATATGTGAGATGAAAGGCTTTTAAAACAAATAACCCTTGTGAGTGCCACTATTCCACCCTCTGACATGTTTTTCTTTCTATTTTCAAAATCAGGAACAACAGGCCTACAATCAATTATTGCTGTTCAGCTACACACACCTTTTCTCCAGCCTTCAAGCCACAACTACTGTCCAACCTTTACCCTTTCACACAAATGGCCTCCTGACAACAACAACTGCTTAAAACCATTATCTTCATGAGGTCCGCTCATGATAATAACAGTTAAAAATCCTATGTAACCTATACCACGACACGGTCAGTGTATACATCATAGATACGCATATATTCATATCTTAGTCCTTTATTGAATCAGCCCTCAACCCAAGTTTGCATGAATGACACAGGAGCGGAAAGACACGCAAACCTCCAGAGAGACATGTGTGTATGAATGATTTAGGCCGGTGATAATTTGTGTATTCCATGTTGTCTGTTTCGCAGAACTGATGTCATGGCGGAGACAGAAGTGAAAAACAGAGCAGACGCCTCTATGACATCACAATGGGGGGTGAGTCACTAGGAAACGGACCACCCGGAATCTCGAGGCCAGACAGTGATGGGAGACGGTTCCCGCTGCCTCTTACACTCCCACCACGCAAAGCATTACAGTACATTACACACACACACACACACACACACACACACACACACACACACACACACGCTCTCTCTCTCTCTCTCTCTCTCACACACACACACAAACACACAAAACATACACACAAACCACACACACAAACACACACACACACACACACACACACAAACACGTCTGAACCCACTGTGTTGTCAACGAGTGTTGGTGCCGCCACAACAGTGCTGTTGCGTTTCTCCAGGTTGCTGACGATGCCGGAGATGCAGAGTGGCCCGGCGAAGCCCAGCAGGTCGGCCAGGTAACGGAACGTGCTGCTCAGCAGAATGGGACGCCCAAAGGCCCGGTACATGGACTTCCAGATGGACGGAGCCTTCTCAGGGTCCTCCGTATGCTGTGGACCAAACGAGAACAGAACACACACACACACACATGTACACTGTTAGAACACACACATACCCACACATTCTCTCTTTCTCCCTTTCTTATGCCCCTGGTATTGGTCTGAACTACATACTGTAAGTTGTAGAATACAGTAATTGAAGACAATTTTTTTTGTAAATTTCACCCTTATTCCCTCTCTTTCTCTTCCTCTTTTTCTCTCTCCCTCTCATACAGACCCACACACATAAGCGTAGCCACACACACACATACACGCACACACACACACACAGACACACACACACACACACACACACACAAAACCCCTCTCTCTCTCACACCAACCCACCCTCTGTTCCTCGTAGGCGTCTTTGAGCCTGAGGTAGTTGGTGAGGGCGCGCATGGCGATGGGTAGCTTGCCGATCTTCTTGAGCTCGATGGGCCGCTTGTGGGCACCCATGATGAGGGGGTTCATCCACCAGTAGGTGGCCTTGGACAGCAGGTTGACGAAGGGCTGCAGGAAGCGGACTCCCAGGTCCTGGAGGTCCTCCGGCGGCTTCACCTTCTGGGGGCTGGCGAAGAAAACGTACTTCTGCACAGACGACAGGGAGCAGACGTGGGAACGTTTCAGAAGAATGAAACAGTATAGATTCCGGCACACTATATAGCCCACCACATACACATTACATACTACACTTAATATTATTATGTTCATCATACACATACACATACACATACACGCACGCACGCACGCACGCACGCACGCACGCACGCACGCACGCACGCACGCACGCACGCACGCACGCACGCACGCACGCACGCACGCACGCACACACACACACACACACACATTTAAAATGTCAACTGTTTACTCTGACTGTGAAACTATCCATATACATGTTTGTATTTGTAGACCGACTGATTAACTATACTCAGATTAACTGCGTGACTGACCAATTAACCTTTGACCCAGGAAGTAAAAGACGCACCCTGACTCTGATGACATTGACCTCTACAGCCATAAGCAGGCCGTAGAGAATGACCAGCATGGCCGTGATACAGAAGCGCAGGTGCTGCGGGCCTTTCTCCGACTCCACGAACTTCCACAGCTTAATGGTCTTTGTGATGAAGGCCAGCACCCAGTAGATGAACAGGGCTGCATCAGACACAGAGGACATGACGGGGGTATCATTTGATGGTGTTTACTGTGTACATCTGAATCATCTTTCATTCACCTTTTACATTTTTTATAGACTGGTGAACTGATAGACCGACATACCAGAAAGAGATAGAAAGATAGAAACAGACAGTAGATAGTAGATAGTCAAATCAGATTGATAAATAGACAAATAGATTTCTAGACAGACAGAGGGCCTGATAGATAGATAGATAGATAGATAGATAGGTAAATAGACAAGGGCCAGCTGGAATTGCGAAAAGAAAAAATGTAAAGGCATTTCATCAGTCCATCAACAAACAATCCATTCATTTCCATTCTTCCATCAATTGTGTACACGTTTATTAATTTAGCAGACTCTTTTATCCAAAGCGACTTTCAGAATGAGGTCTAACGTTACTGCATAAGACAACACCATTACTGCAGGAGCACAAGAGTGAAAACATTAGGCTGAAAGTCTCACCCAACAGCAGCTTGGGGAAGTTGGCCGTCTCGATGTTGTGGTAGTACACCACTGAGGTGGTGGCCGCGATAAAGCCGATGAAGGCCGGCATGAACAGATGGAGATGAGGGGTGATCATCGTCCTGTAAGCACACAGGACACAGCACACAGCATCTTCTTCAGAGGAATACTAAACACCAGCAACACATAGGAGGCCTCTCTCAACATCCCTCCTCGATCCTCGATGCTCGGTCCTCCACACTCGTTCCCACTGATCTATAACAAGCACTGGATAGACTATCTCATTATTGCCGCCCTATCATTCTTTATCTAGATCAGTGAGAACGAGGACCGAGAATGGAAGGGAGGATATATCAAACATGAATGAGAGGCACCCAGACTGAACACTAACTAGCTAATAGCTAATTGATGCTAAGCTAATAGCTAATTAATGCTAAACAGATTTGCTAAATTGATTGAGCTTTGATTGAGCTAAGCTAATTTGCTTATCAGTACACAGGCATAGGATCTTCATCGTTATATTTGAATGTGTTGAATCAACCAAGGGCTGAAATTAAAATATAATCAGACAAGGACATCAGCAAATATTCAAATCATAAATAGTGGATCTGAATTGTTCACAATTATCAACATTAACATACCTATTTCAACATGTGTTCTCTAACCCACACACTCCTAACAATATTTGAAATGAGTAAATCATTATTAGTAGTACTACATGTAAGTATTACATTAGCACTACTGTCTATTGCATTGGGCTATGCTCCAAAATCCAATTAATTAAATAATAAAACCAAAATATTGTTATTTGTTGAATATTTGTGTGTGTCTCTCTCTCTCTCTCTCTTGTTATTTTCCTTCAGCAAGTATTACAGTAAAATATAGCTGACACGGCGTCATGCCTGGCCTAGGCCTACTTTAATTTCACACGTCCCGCTAAAGGCCCAGCATTGACAGCTTCACACACTACACATAGTGCCTGTCTCTGGCAGTGACGTCAATGGCAACATACCACACTAAACTGGCCACTAATGAAACTGAAATGAGAATCTCTTGCTTCACTTGGTGTTTGGACCCCTCTTTAAATGTTTTTCATATCTTCTAGTTGGTTGGGTTCAAATGACGTGAACTACTTAACAATGCTTAATGAGCTGTATCATCTTAGATCCGGATATTTTTTCCGGCTGCTTTCAAGATGTGTCTCAGACATGGCAACAGTGAGAGTAAGCCATAAAGTCATAGTCAAACACACACACACACACACACACACACACACACACACACACACACACATGCACACATGCATGCACACACAAACACACATACACACACACACACACACACACACACACACACACACAGACACACACACACACACACACAAACACACACACACTCACACACCTAGACACACACACAAACACTCTACTCGCACGTTGAATCATCCAGAGACACACAACCCCTTTTTAGCATTTACTGTAAACCCCTCTTTTAAGGAGGAGGCCGTCTCACATCACATAAACCCCTGAACTGAGGGAGCTTTACTGCACTGAACTTGATGAGGTCGTACATTATGGTTTATCCCTCTCCCAGAAACCTCTCACGGGACAGAATATGAGCCTATGTGCACTTCTCTTTCTCTTCACACACACACACACGCACGCACTCACACACGCACACACGCACACACACACACACACACACATAGACAGACAGACACATATTAGACTACTCCTTTAGCATGACTATCAGGATGACAGTGAGCCAACAGACCCCACTAAGGAAAAGCGTCAAATTACTGTAGCATTAAACGCTGCCTGTGATGCAAATGCCCAAACGTGGTTTGAAATTAGCATCAAATGACACATTGCACTGGATAACTGCTGAACAATTCTGTATTAGTCCCTATCAAACAAATAAGAGAGACTGTATCTTTTAGATTATGGGAGTTTCAGAAAAAATGCATGGAAAAAGAGCAAAGGCGTTCTTTTACAAAACAGTCAAGCTTGACCAGGGCCTAATTTGGACCTTACTGTGACATTCATCCTCTACTCTTTCAGATATAACAAGACAAAGGTCCAATATTTGACATCAAAATAGTTTTCCATCCAGAGAAACGCTGAGAGGAAGAGAGAGAAGGTAGCAGCCCTGCAACGCTGTCAGGAGCCTACAGCAGCTATAGGAGAGCTTTAATCACATCAGAGCAAGACGCCTCTTCATTATCTCAGACATTTCAGAAGCAGAGAAAAAGAGTCATTGGATTTTATATGCATGCGTGTATGTGTGTGTCCATGTGTGTCCAACAAACTCTGTCAGATCAGTGATGCATATTTTGTCTTAAGTTCATGTAATTTCCAGGAAGCAAATATGTATGGGTCAAAAGAATGTACTGCATGAATGCACATATGCACATACATTTGTGTGCAAAAACACCCTGTCAACTGTGACATGTCTGCAATGATTGTGGGTATTGTAGTGTGTGTGTGTGTGCGTGCGTGCGTGCGTGCGTGTCCTTACTGGTTGGAGACGATGCCCTCTGCGATCTCACACACATGGACAAAGAGTAACGTGAAGGTGAGGATCCAGCGCATGTTGTGGCCAGGGAAGTGGAGCCAGGTGTTGTGGTGGATCTGCACTTTTGAGCTTTGACTGCCCCAACCTAAAACAAACACATGCACACACACACACGCCCGCGCGCACGCACACATGCGCACACATGCGCACACACACGCACACACACACACACACACACACACACACACACACACACACACACAGGTTAGATTGATGGCATGTGGCAGTGTCATACCTAAGGATAAATTATTCCTCACAATCCACAGTTCTGCTGTTGAGAGAGAAAGATAAACTGGGTATCATAAGGCACATTTAGAGTTCAGGCTTTACGTGTGAATGCTAATAACAAATTATAGAAAATGTCAACTAGTTTCTATAACAACCTGAACATCAACGTTACATCTCACCGCCCAAACGAAAGGAAGCAGACACTCTGCTAGCTAGCCTAGCTATCACCATACTAAGCTCAATCTGTTAAAACTGAACATTGGGAGTCTGGGCTTTATTTCTACTGCACAAGAGGCGTTATCAATGGGCATCGTTCAAATGACTCCGAACGCTTGGATAGTCCTTCAACCAATCAGACCAACGATTTGGTGCGACTTTTGGATAAGCTAGTTTGTGATTGGACCTAAAGGTTGTGGACAGGAAGCAGGGGAGACAAATGTGCAGGTTTCCAGCCTGAGCTGCCGGGCGAAATCCAGGTCAGGCGGGGTTCACCCGGCATAACGTGGACTCCTATGTGCGAGGGTCTGAAGAGCATCACCGTGTGACACAAAGTGACTAATGACAAGAGGCTACAAATTGAATGGTGCTTGGCCCTGGGATCCTTTGCAGAGAGAGAGAGACCTCTGTGTAAACACTAGCGTGGCCTGGCCACCAGAACTCCACTTACAAGTCCCAGAGGGACACTGACAAACTACCCCTCAACCAGCACTCCCAGGGAAAACTGACTCACTAATGAGAGAGACAGAGAGAGAGAGATAGAGAGAGAGGAGAGAGAAAGAGAGGAGAGAGAGAGAGTGAGAGAGAGAGAGAGAGCGTGTGAGGGAAAAAGAGAGAGTGAGAGGGAGTGTGTGAGAGAGAGAGAGAGAGAGAAATAGGGCAAAATACAGTATACTGTTCCAAAAAGTGTCATTATTACTGTATTCTACAACCTACAGTATGTAGCTTAGACAAATACCAGGGGCAGCCGTGGTGTACTGGTTAGCGCATCGGGCTTGTAACCGGAGGGTTGCCGGTTCGATCCCCGACCAGTCCACCACGGCTGAAGTGCCCTTGAGCAAGGCACCTAACCCCTCACTGCTCCCCGAGCGCCGCTGGTTGGGCAGGCAGCTCACTGCTCTGTGTTGTGTGATTCACCTCACTGTGTGTTCACTGTGTGCTGCTGTGTGTTCACTAATTCGGTTAAATTGGGTTAAATGCAGAGAACTGAATTTCCCTCACGGGATCAAAAAAGTATATATTCTATTTTATTTTTTTCTATTGCATAACAAAGGGAGAAAGAGGTAAAAGACAACAAATGTTACAGAGAGGAAGACGACAGACAAATAAGATGATGGGAGAGATTTGTTTTACTTCATGTGTTAATGTGTTGATGTATGCTAATGCCAAGGTGTGTGGAGGTGAGCCATGAGTATACAAATATGTGTAGAGAGAGAGAGAGAGAGAGAGAGAGAGAAGGAGAGAGAAGGAGAGAGAGAGAGAGAGAGAGAGAGAATGAGACAGAGAGGGAGAGTGCAAATGAAAGCATGTTTCTGAGAGTGCAGGAGCATCTCCACACAAGCTCTAGCGCAAATCCCCCACTACACAAAACATAATCACAGAAATGGCATGGGTCTGGACAGCAGAGCAGAGAGCCTTACTCTCTCAGTCTAAAGCAATTATCTCAAGTAGGAAGCCATTAATGCACTAAGGCAGGCAGCCATCACACTACACTTCACTGCCTGTCCATGTACCAGGGAAGCTACACCGGGCGCGCAACTCAAGCGTTCCATTCACAACGTATAAAAAACATTTCAGAAGACTGGTCTAAGACTGCATTTTGTATGAGCTGCTTTTTTCCTCGATATTTTGCGTTTTTCTGGCACCTTGATATTTGAGAGTGCGGTGTACTACTCTAGAAATGTATGAGCTGCTATCACATCTGGTGTATAGGTACTTCCACTGATTATAGTGGAAGCTAATTGTTGCAGCAGAAGGAACGCGTTAGTTACACTCCTGGTGTAGCTCTCCTGTTAGTCTCTGGTTTCTTATGGACATGTGTCTGATGGACAGATGTTTAAAGTAACTTTAGCTGAAATGCTGGTTCCCTTTGACTATTGTAATGCATGATGCGGGCAACTAAAGTGATGCTCACAGTCAGATGTTGCCATTGATGCGCTAAAGTGATTGAACACGATCAAGGTGTTATCCATGAAACTATTGTGTGTTACTGCAAAGAAGGGAGTACAGAGGATATACCACAGAAAAGCACGCC
>NC_085010.1:12719793-12722293 GCF_963854185.1 Sardina pilchardus | reverse complement strand
ACTCAAAATTGCTACCCATTTGTACATTGATTTCAGCAATGTAAGACACAGCAAAGGCATATTGGCTGTCTGTGTATATTGTCACTTTCTTTTTGGCAAAAAGCTCACATGCTACCTGTGCAGAGCATGTGGCAGACAAAAGTTTAACTTCAAATTTAGCAGTTAGTCACTGCATAAGCTGCTTTGTTTACACCATATTTAATGTGTGGTTATGATAACAATACTGTCATACGAGATAAGAATGTCATGTTAGTTTGTAACAGCAGTAGGGAGACGGCATGTGGGATTTTCACAGTGAATGGGTGAAAAAAAACACAACTTAGAAGAAGCAGAATTTAAATATTTAATTAAAATATTTAGTTTAATATGTAGGCTTTCTTTCTTCACTTTCTTAGTCATTTAAACACACATCAGCTCTAGTCTAGAAATTCTTCAAACATTTCTAGCTCTTCTCCTTCTCCACTTACTTCTCCTTCTCCACTTACTTAGTCACTTAGTCACTATCGTATCTTTGTTCTTTCTCATCTTTGGTGGCGCAGTCACGAGACCAATGCCCGCGACCCCCACACCTGAAACAGTTGTTGCTATCATCACCTTCATTTTCATAATCTCTCTGTTCTGACCCATTTCTGCCTTGTAATGCCATCACAAATGCTTCCCCTACTTTCTCTGAGTCTTTCTTTTCTCTTACTTTCTTTTTCTTTTTCACTGTTTTCTCTGCATGTTTAGCATGTTCCATAAAATCTGGCAGTTCTGCTGTTTTGAAAATAACAAAATGTTTCTCTATCCAGTCTTTTATCTCTGGTTTAAAACTTTGGAGTAATGCTTGTTTTAATTGCTGTCCATAAATTATCTTTTCTTCTGCACTCCCTGACTTCAGGCCGCTATAGGCTTTAAACACTTTTTCAAATCTGTCTCTAAACTCCCAGACATCTTCATCATCTTTCTGTGTGGTGGCGTGTATTTTGGTGTAATTGCAATGTTTTTTAAACACGTCTTTACATTTATTCTCTAGGCTTTGGACTTGTTGATTTAAATCCAGAGAACCAGGCGCATACGCTGTACCAGCCTGATGGGCTAAAAAGCTATCTTTAACATGGCTCCAATCAGAGCCCATTTTAAAGCGGAACATCCTTTCGACCTCGAAACCATTCAGGTGGTACACCGCTATTATGTTTTTCATTTCGTCGCAAAATTCTTCAATTTGGGCTTTATGAGATGGAATTCCCTCCACTGCTTTTTTTTACGTCGTCCTGTGTCCATGTTCTATAGACATACATTAACCGTGGATTATTTTGACCCTCAGCCACGTCTGGCTTAAATGTTGGATTGGGCAGTTCTACCATTGGAAATGCCTCCACCGGAGGCGGCGGTGGAGGCCAATTTGGAGTTTTACCGTAATCATCATCATCGTCATACAGGTGCACTTCTGCATGGCATGATGATAATTTTGGTTTTAGTTTGCAAATTCGAATTTATCTTTCCATCGTAATAGCCAATTTTCAGTTCCTGGATGGACTCTAGCTATGAATTTGGCATCGCCTTTCAAAAGTTGTCCTTTATCTTGAGTATTCTCCATTTTGCACAAATAAGAGTTTGTTCTGTGTCGTCCTCTTAGGGCAAACAACAAGCCTGGGAAGCGAGCTTCTAGACCTTAGTCCGGCTTCCCCTGGGCGTTTTATCTCTCACAGGCTCTGTTGTTCGTTTTAACTCACAGACAATCCCTTCACACACACTTCTCAGTCACACTCCTTCTTTCCCTCTATTATCAATATAGTGGACTCGAACCCCTATTTGATAGTTCAGGCGGGACTCTAACCCCCTATTTTTAAGGTGGGACTCGAACCCCCTTTTTTTTAAGGTGGGACTCGAACCCCCTTTTTTTTTAGGTGGGACTCGAACCCCCTATTTTTAAGGTGGGACTCGAACCCCCTTTTTTTTTTAGGTGGGACTCGAACCCCCTATTTTTAAGGTGGGACTCGAACCCCCTTTTTAGATAAACCTCAGGCGGGACTCGAACCCCCCTGGAAAGTTTATCTTTTATACAGCTGTATTAAGAGAACGGCAACTTAATGCGACTTTTCCCTTGGGAACGGCAACTTAATGCGACTTTTCCCTACTAGGCCTATGAAATTATACTCACACTGTTATGGTTCTGCTCTGTAGTTCGGAAGTCGTCAATCCAGTCTAGGAGCTGGTCGCCGTCGGCTGGCCTGCACGGAATTCACCGTACGGGGCTTTTCCACGGTTGTAGTCCGCGGGCTGCTGCAGTCTTCAACTTCCGACGATCAGTTCCAGAAAGGATATATTGACAACCGGCTTCGAAGGACCAAAGAATGTCAGGAAAATCTTCCCAATATTATGACACAAGAACCACAGACAAGTAGTATAATTTTCAGTATACTCTGGCGCCAAGAGGAGAGACATAGAGAGGACTTGCTTTACCTCTCCGAAACAGTCTCTGAGCTCTTGGACGCAAAGAGGCTCTTTTATTAAAGAA
>NC_085010.1:12697293-12707293 GCF_963854185.1 Sardina pilchardus | reverse complement strand
GGGCGACAAAAAAACACCTGCAAATAATTCTGAGAAATATTTTCCCTCATAAATTATGTCAGTAATGATGATATACATCTATGATTAATTATGATTACTGAGGCAGAGGCTCTCCAGAGAGACTGCATTAGTGGAAGAGAGGGGACAGAGAGTGCATTCACACAATATGTTTGGGTTCCACAAGGTTGACGTGAGCCACAAATCTGATAGTTTGTGTGTTCAAAAAGCTCTAAAAAATTTAATATTTGGAGGTTCTTAAGATGATGATACATGGGCACGACTTTTTTCTAGCAATGTTGCAGGGCAACCACTTATCCGTTTGTCCATGTGTTCTAATGGGATGATCATGAAAATGCAACCCCTAACAATAAAAGTTCTCCAGAAAAAAACAAGCAAACAAACAAAACAAACAAACAAAAATAATGCTGCCCGATATCAAAGGGAGCATGGCAGAAGAACAATAATGCTCAGGAACACTGCCCAAAAAGATGCCTTGTGTATTGTCAGCTTTGATGGTGTCCTCTTCCTCACTTCCCCTGAAAGAGTAAAGGACAGCCTGGCAGGATCGTATGGAACTGCTGAAGTCTGCACCCTGCAATTACTGTGGAAGTCAGTCTGACACTCTCTAAAGTCAGCCAAGACTTTTCTCTTTGACTATATTTCAGTACAGACTGTAATAACACAGTTGGGGAAAGTTCAGAATTGTGTGTGTGTGTGTGTGTGTGTGTGTGTGTGTGTGTGTGTGTGTGTGTGTGTGTGTGTGTGTGTGTGTGTGTGTGTGTGTGTGTGTGTGTGTGCGCGCGTGTGTGTGGTGGGGGTGGGATGAGGTCTGTTTCAATTTGACTTCACTATTCTACAGTTCAATTTCCTCTTATCTTAATAATATTTGAATGTCTAACCTTCTGTAACATTCCACAGTTCCTCACCATAATTTTTTCCCCTTCAGAAAACATTAGATTTTTTTGTTATCATTTAGTTCTCTGAAAATGTGGACTGTCAAGTCAATTTAAAGGCACCCACTGTACACACAATGGTAGACACATACCTCTTACTTTTTGACAAAGGAATGGTAAAGTAGAATGCATCTCTCTCTCTCTGTCATTGTTGAGATTTGATAAAACCAAACCCGAGGCCTCCTCTTCCTCCTCTCTTTCTCTCTCTCACTTTCTCTCTCTCACTCACTCACTCACTCTCACTCTTTTTCACACACACACACACACACACACACACACACACACACACACACACACACACACACACGTCACATATGCATCCTATGCATATTTTTTTTCTATCTCTTTCTCTCTCACTCTCTCTCTCTCTCTCTCTATCTCTCTCTCTCTCTCTCTCTCACTCACGCACACACACACACACACACACACACACACAAACACAACAAGACCAGATGGTAGAGGACAACAGTGGCACCCACCCATCCCATGGCCAGCCAGGTCCAGACCATCCGGCAACTTCCGCTGTCATATTCTGGCCTGATACAAAAGAGATGCAGGACTGTGTGCATGTGAGTGTGTGTGTGTGTGTGTGTGTGTGTGTGTGTGTGTGTGTGTGTGTGTGTGTGTGTGTGTGTGTGTGTGTGTGTGTGCGTGTTCATGTCCAGGATATGGCGTGTGGGTGTGTTGTTGTTGTTGTTGTGACTCTAAGATGACTTCATTTCACAATCATTTTGTGTAGAACTGTGAAATCCATGACATTTGGAATGTTCAGATATCAGATGTTCACACATGGTCACTTGTTTATATTAGTGTGTGTGTGTGTGTGTGTGTGTGTGTGTCTGAAAGTGTGTGTCTGTATGTGTCAGAGAGGGAGAGTTTCCAGCTGCGTGTGTAAACAGACTCCTCGGCTGTAAAATGACTGGACTCCAGGGCCTGTGTGTAATAAGTCATACTGACAGGGAGAGTAGTCGGGGAACAGAGCAAATCTAATCACTCTCTTGGCCCCAAAATAGCCACACACTCCTTCCTTTAGTTTTTTCTTCCCCCTCTGCATGTGCTGCTTTCTTCACCTCCGCCTCCCTCCTTCCCTCCGACGCTCCCTCGCTCCATCTGTCGACATTTCCCCCCTCCTACATCTTGTTTGTCGGTTCCGCCACAGCTGGAGCGAAGGTTCCCCACGGAACCGGCCTGTTCTCCGGAGGGTTCTCTGCCCTTCCTTTTATCCCGTCATCCCGTCTTGTTCTTCCAAACTGTCGTGGCGCTGCGCTCTTCTACGCTCAGAACTTTTCATACTTTTGCTGTGAGATGGTAAATTATAAGTATACGTACATATAAATGCCCTTTTGATCCCGTGAGGAAAATTCATTTTCTGCATTTATCCCAATCAGTGAATTAGGGAACACACAGTGAGGTGAAGCACACACTAGTGAGCTGCCTGCTCACCAGCGGCGGTCGGGGGGCCGTGAGGGGTGAGGTGCCTTGCTCAAGTGTGTGTGTGTGTGTGTGAGGGGTTAGGTGCCTTGCTCAAGTGTGTGTGTGTGTGTGTGTGTGTGTGTGTGTGTGTGTGTGAGGGGTTAGGTGCCTTGCTCAAGGGCACTTCAGCCGTGGATGTGGGTGTGGAAGAGCAGTGCCCAACCTGTCCCTCGACAAGATTTTTCCTACTGGTCAGGGTTCGTACCGGCAACCCTTCAGTTACAAGCTTGACGGCCTAACCAGTAGGCCATGGCTGCCCTAATTACAGTAAATATGTCATTATTTTGATATTTTGATTTTGAATATGTCAACATTTGATTCTGTCTGGCAGACTTAAGCACAAAATAGGGACTTCCTTAACCTGTAAATATGCATTGTAAAAAATGACTTACGGTCATGAATTGCAGTGTCTCAGGAATTTCCTTAGTTTATTACAATAAATAGCTGGAACATGTGGAAACATGT
Source organism: Sardina pilchardus (assembly GCF_963854185.1). Lineage (NCBI taxonomy): Eukaryota > Metazoa > Chordata > Actinopteri > Clupeiformes > Clupeidae > Sardina > Sardina pilchardus. The sequence goes on along the minus strand of NC_085010.1, from coordinate 12,704,402 downwards.
CAGATAACAAGAGAGTGAAACCAGACCTTTTTCTCTCTGTCTGTGTGGTGGTAGCCATACTCAAAGGAATGCACCAAGTTTTTGAGATAGTTGCTTATTCATTATAGTTAGCCTAGCTAAAAGGAAGCTATAGGCTAATTGGACAGTGTCAAACTGGGTAGACTGTAAATAAGCTAATTTGTCAACAAAAAAAAGTTGAATTCATCACTCAGTCCAGTTTTAAACGGCTTTAAAACGTCCTATGGTGGTCCATGCTCCACCACACACAGGTTCTTACAGTAATGTGATTTTGTGTCTCCACAACCAGCAGAGGGCAGTGTGAGCACAATAATGAGAGAACTGATGTACAGGCTTTAAATCAGGAGGTTCGCAAACATGCCCTGGAACAATTCTCTCTTTCACAGACGCTCTCTCTCTTTTTCACACACACACACACACACACACACACACACACACACACACACACACACACACACACACACACACAATGGGCATCTGAAGAGACCAGGCACCACATATTGCCTCCATGTATTAGAGAGCTGTAAAGCCATTGGCCCTGTATTTCATTAGAGAGAAACAGCCCATGATCAATATTCACCCATTGTGGGCCGCAATAAGCTGGAGTGAGGCTCGCACTGATTATCCAGCATACGTTTCCTCTCCTCTTTTCTCTTCTCATCTGTTCATCATGCCTCTTTTCTTCTCTCCTCTCCTCTTCTCTCCTCTCATCTGTTCTTCATGGCTCTTTTCTTCTCTCCTCTTTTCCTAGTCCAATTGCATCTCTCTACACCTCTCCTCTCTTCTCCTCTCCATCTCTTCTCACTTCTGCCCTGTATTCCTCCTGTCTATTCTCCTACGGGCCCTTCTCTCTATCTCCTCTCTCTGTCTCTTTACCTTTCCTCTGCACAATTCTTCTCTCTTCTCTTTATCTCTTCTCTCCTCTCTTCACCTTCCCTCTCTGTTCCTCTTCTCTCCTGTCATGTTACGTCTCTGTCTCTCCTCTCCTCTCCTCATTTCCTTTCCGTTCCTCTCATCTCTCCTCTCCTCTTTTCTCATTTCCTTTCCTCTCATCTCTCCTCTCTTCTCTCCATCTGTTCTAGTCGCCTCTTCTTCCCTTCTCTCTTCTCCTCTCCTCTGTATTCATCTTCACTCCACTTCTGTCCTATTCTGTTTTTTCCTCTCTTCTTCTCTCTGTCCCTCCTCTTCATCCCTCTTTTCTTTTCCTCTCCTCCACTCTGTCCCTCCTCTTCATCCCTCTTTTCTTTTCCTCTCCTCCACTCCGTCTCTCCTCTGCCTCCACTGTGCTTCTTTTTTTATTTTCTCCCCCAGTCTGTTTCATTAGGACTCTGATTATGGCCCATATTTCTTGTGATTTGGTAAATAACGACGTGTGACAGTTTCACTGATGGACAGACGAGTGTGACTGGCACTCGTCTGAGTATGAGGCAGAATACTGAAGTCTGAGAATGGCATATGTGTATGATTTGGTGTGTGTGTGTGTGTGTGTGTGTGTGTGTGTGTGTTTGTGTGTGTGTGTGTGTGTGTGCATATCTAGACTCCAAGTGAAAGTGTGTAGGAGCGAGATTTGTGTGTTTGTGTTTATGCATATCGGGCTCCATGTGAATTTATGTGTTTGTGAGTGTGTTGGTGTGACGGAGAATATGTAAGAGTGAGTGTGTATATGTCTATGCATGTTCGTGAGTGTGTGTTGGTGTGCGATGCCTATGCATATTGTGAGTGTGTGTCTGTGTATATGTGTGTGTGTATATCTCTCAGTGTTCACTCTTGGCATTGCACATTTGTTTGGGTTTATCAGCACATTTTCATCAGCAAGGGATGGAGGTATGAGAGATAGAGAAAAAGACAAGAAAGAGAGAGAGAATCACACAGAAAGAAAGATAATTAGAGGGAAAGAGAGAAAGCGAAAAGGTGAGAGAGGAACATTTTTTAAAAACAGTACAGAGAAAAGGAGAAACTTATTCTCATATGCCTGGTTCATATTTATTTCATTTCACTCGTGTGTTGTTTATGAGACAGACAGAGGTCAGGCTCACAGGGAGAGAAGAAGGGAAATAGAGAGTGAGCGAGTGGCAAGACTGGAAAAAATAAAGTTTGTATATTTATGTTGTGTGCCATAGAGAGATAGAGAGAGAAGAAGGAAAGAGAGAGAGAAAGAGAGTGAGAGACAGATAAAGAGAGAGAGATTGATAAGAGTGAAAGGAGACAGTCAGGGAGAAGGCACATCTCCACCCCCCCTTTCTCTCCTTCCCTCCATCCCTCTCTCTCCCTTTCTCTATCACTCTCTCTCTCCCTTCTTCCCAGAGCCCTTAGGGCAGCGAGCCTCTCTTCTCTTCCCCTCTCTGTCGACAGGCTCATCTCCATACTCATAAATCATTCACGTCGCTCAGCGCCACTGACACCCCCCTGTCCCCACAACCCAACCCCGCCCTGACACACACACACTCACACACACACACACACACACACACACACTCACATACATACAAACACACACACACACACACACACACACACACACACATACACACTTAGACACACACACTCATGCACACTCACATATAAACACACACACACACACACTCACACTTTCTCTTTATAATGCCACCGTAACGACAACAAAGCCCTGCAGCCCCGGTTCCTGTTGTCGGATCGGGCCAGGCTGGGGGCAGCACCGTGTCTCTGTGGACCATCGGTACCCCCCCCTCCCCCTCCCCCTCCCCACACACACACACACACACACACTCACACACTCACACACACACCCCCCTCCATCAGCCTGTCCGTCTGTCCCTACGTCCTTTCTCTCCTCTGTCCTCGTCCTCGTCCTCCCACTTATCTAACAGGACCAGATAAGCTTCCGCGAAGGCAGCGGCAGCAGTGGCAGCAGCAGCAGCAGTGCCGGCTGGGCAGCAGTGGCGCGAGTGTAGTGGCGGGGTGCTGTTATCTCCCCGCAGATTAAACTATAGGGGCGTAATGCAGCGTGGCTTTCATCAGAATCACTTAATATGAGTCAAGAAGAGGGAGGGGGGGGGGGGGGGGGGGGAGGGAAGGCAGGCGGGGGGATGTGTGGAGGGAGTGCTATTAGGATGGAGACCAAGGGTAAGGTCAGGCAGTGTTTCAGCGGAAAAGACACAAAGGTGTAAGACATCAAGGCCACACACACACACACATACACACACATACACATACACACACACACACACACACACACACACACACACACACACACACACACACACACACACACACACATACGTACAGTACACACACACACATACACTTACACACACACACACACACACACACACAGACAGACAGACAGACACACAGACAGACACACACACAGACACACACACACACACACACACACACACACACACATACACATGCACTCACACATACACACACACACACACACACACACACACACGTGGGTAGGCCTTCTGAGGTTCTCTAAAGATGCAGACATGCAACAGGCAGCACACACACACACACACACACACACACACACCACAACATGGGCGAGCCGAGCTTTAAAGTGGATGAGATACATGAGAGGAGATTGAACTGATGTGTCTCCTGTTTGATGACTGGCAGCGTCATCGGGATCAAAGTCCCTCTGCTGAAGTGTTTATCTCAGAAGAATGAAATCACAGCAAGCCCAAGGAATGTCAGACTCTCCCTCCCTGCCTCTCTATCTCTCTCTCTCTCACTCTCTCTTTCTCACTCTCTCTCTATCTCTCTCTCTCTCTCTCTCTCTCTCTCGCTCTCTCTCTGCTTTTCTTCTTTGAAGGACAAAATCCACAAGATTACTGTAAAACCAACCAAAATGCTGTCAGTCACATTCTAGGATAAGCGATGGATGTCTGTGGGGCCCTTGCGTAAGCCAGGGGCTCTGTAGTAGATTCCTCCCCCATGGAGAGGCACTGGAGCTGGGCAGAGTTGAAAGGGTGAACCCCTGGGCCTTGTGTCATCCTAGGTCACTGGATGGAGGATTAGAAACGCGTGAATGCAGAGAAATAAAACAAAAAGCCAGCTTTTTTATGGTCAAGGTCACAGAGCAGTTCCCTAAACAATTCACACACACACACACACACACACACATACACACACACACACACACATTGAGGCCTCAGAACACACTCTCGTCTGTCTTCTCTCAAGTGGGAGGATAACAGGATAACAGGCCCCTGTTAAGTGACCGTCCGAGTGTACACTTTGAACAAAAGAAGAAAAAAAAGAAAGTTCTTTGAAAAAAAACCTATCTACTCGCAGCTGCAAAATTCTTTGTAGAATCATTTAGTTTATCAGCTCCAGGGGCTTTTGGGCAGAACTTTTTAATGGTTCCTGGTATGGAAACAAGCCTATCATTCTGATAGTGCCACTGAGTTCTCCAAGCTTTTGCATATTAAAGCTTAAATCATATAAGACCTTCAGGATGTCATATACTAACAACAACAATAACAAAAGCTGGTGGTTATTCTGTCGCTGTTTGGCTTTGTGGCTTCAGTGGTTTCCTCTAGTGCCTGGATTAAAGACTCAGTCAAGGTGGAAATTCCCCCCCAAACACACTCACACACACACACACACACACACACACACTGCTGTACTCTTTTTGAAACGCACCTATCTTTTAAAGCAGAATTCCCCCTTGTGGGGTTCAGGCCGTTTGATGGTCAAGAGCGAGTATACAATGTGTGTGTGTGTGTGTGTGTGTGTGTGTGTGAAGCTCTCCCTCCGTCGGTCCCTGAAAGGTGCCTCCAGCCCACAGCTGTTTTCAACAGGCTCACTGTAGCATGTCGCAGCTAATCTGTATCCCCAAACACTGACTTTAATTTGGACCCTGTCATCTTTCAAATTTCACGGACGCACCACGTAGCGGAATGGCAGTAATTGCTTTATACACATGGTCTAGTGCAGAACTGGTTTCACAGGGACAGTGTGTGTGTGTCTGTGGGAGAGTGTGTGTGTGTGTGTGTGTGTGTGTGTGTCTGTGGGTGTGTATATGTCTCTGTGTGTGTGTGTCTGTGGGTGTGTATGTGTGTGTGCGTGTGTCTGTGTGTGTGTGTGTGTGTGTGTGTGTGTGTCTGTGTGTCTGTGGTTGTGAATGTGTGTGCGTCTCTGTGTATGTGCCTGTGTGTGTCTGTCTCTCTCTCTCTCTGTGTGTGTATGTGTGTGTGTGTGTAGGGGTATGAGGGTTATTTTACAAACAGTCACACTCAGTCGGGCAAAACCTATGAACAAAAAAAGAAAGAAAGTATGCACAACACAGAACACCAGATACAACCGCTCTCCACATACGGCAGGGAGGCTGGCTAACTCGCCTGACATGTCATTGAAGCCTTTTAACCTACAGTGGTACCAGGCGCCCAGTGGAAGCGAAGGGAATTCAAACATGTAGCTGCGAACAATGTAGCCATTGTTTGAACTTGGTGCCTTAATTGCTCGGAGGTCAACAGCATGAGCTGGCGGGCACACGTGTTGTAAAGTGCATTAAAATTCGTTAAAAAAGATGAAATGTATAGGCTAATGTGTGGCATGCGTTCACTGTGAGATTACTTGCAGTGTCTGTCCGGTTTGCCACGATTGTCAAATGGGATTCGTTTGTCAGATTATTCTGACCACAGACCTGATTCCATAATTTTCGGTAGATTAGGCCAACTGTAAATCCACTTAGAAATTTGGTCTCAAAGCAGAGGGAGGCAGGAAAAATTGCGCTGTTGTTTCCCCGCGCTAGATTCGCCCGAGGCACGCAGCAGGGGTAGTGTGTTGGGGCCGCTGCGCTTTGAATAGGAAGGGCGGAGTGGAGGAGCTTGTGTTTTGTTTGTGTTCTTCTCTTTCTCTCAGATTTGTTTACTCGTTTGTTCAGTCGGTCAGTCACTCGGCCAGTCTGTCAGTTACCCGTCGCGGTGCTGTGTGTAAACTGATTCCAAGCTCAGCGTTAAGTATCTCCGCGAAGAGTAGGAGGAGTGGAAGCCTCCCTCGCTCTCTCTCTCTCTCTCACTCTCTCATACACACACACACACTCTTTCCTTCACACTGGGCGGACTAGACTTCAGCTGAACCACCTCAGTCAGTTTTGTGAGCTCTCGCCTACGGCCACCCTCGTACAGTAGACACAGCTCTTACAGGTGTGCGTGTATCCAGCGTGGCTTCTGTAAGTGCACCTGTACATTGTCATGTGATGAAAGTTTCTGGGCGTGGAAAACTTCGCGGAGCTTGATCGTTTGGATTTCTACCGCTGTCCTTGTCACAGTCTCGCGGCTCCGGGATTATGCCCTGATTTCTCTCCTTTTGCGCCCTGAAGGAATGTTGTTTTTCTCTTCAAACCACAGAGGAAACGAGGGGAGAATTATGTGAACTTTCTTATGAATCAACGCCGACTTGGAAATTTACTATTTGGTTGATTTGCTTATCATCGACGAAGGAAAAGAAGTCTCCAACGTCGTCGCGCCAGTGTAGAACTGTCGTTACCTAAAGGTGAGTGGGAGCTAATGCCACTTTCTGCTCTGTTATTTCCACGGTGTTCCTGCTGTTTCGGTTTTAAACCTCTGATGATCGGAATCTAGGAATTGCTTTCGGAGGCTGGGGGCTGTGTTGCTCGGGAATAGAAATGTAGGCTACGCTATCTTATTAGGCTATCGGCCACGGGTGGACGAGGTTGTCATCGGGTCATCACTTCGCGGTCTGCCAGCATATGTTACGCAAATGGAGTTCGTAGAAGTGTTTCATGTCATCGCGTAGCCGACCGTTTTCAACTAGGCTTTTGTCGTAACAAACCAATGTAGGACCGTTCTCCTAAAAGGAGAGGAAGAGTAGGCTACCAGCTGAATCCGTTCACGGGAGGCGAACGAGAGAAAGAGCTGGCAGAGGTAGGAGCTGGATGTTGTAACCTTGGTGCAAGTTGCTGGCTGTGTGTGTTGAAAAAGTGACAGCGGGTGGAATAAGGTAACCTCGAAAACAAAGGCAATTGACTTGTGGTTCGAATAGATTTGTGGAAGCTATATATTCCCTCTTCTCTTGGTCATTTCAGTTGGAAAGGCAATATTTTTTCCTCAAGCAATTTATGAAATTTACACAGGATTTGT
>NC_085010.1:12672293-12674793 GCF_963854185.1 Sardina pilchardus | reverse complement strand
TACTTGTGTCTGGTGTCTTGTGTCTTTGCCTTGCACGTTTATAAGCGTTGCTTTGCCAGTCTGTGCTATTATTGTTGCTTTTGTGATGTACTACTGTGTGTGTTTTGTCTGCGGTGGGTCATAAGCTATGAAGCTCTGCCAGTCTGCCAAACCTGAATCACTGTTTTGAACAGCACAGTCAGCTATGTGTATCTCTCTGTGTGTGTGTGTGTCTGTGTGTATGCATGTATGTAATATGTACAATGTATGCATGTGTGTACTACAGTGTGATTTGTTGTGTTTAATATTGATACTGATGTTTGAGTGTTTTGTGTAGCTGTGTGTTTTGGATGTTTTGTAGTGTTAGTGTACGTCACTTTAAGTTGTTTTTGGTTTGGTAATTAGAGAGATACAGTGAAAGAGGGAGATAGATCAGAAAGTGTATTTCTGTGTGTGTGTGTGTGTGTGTGTGAAAGAGAGAGAGAGAGAGAGAGAGAGAGAGAGAGAGAGAGAGAGAGAGAGAGAGAGAGAGAGAGAGAGAGAGAGAGAGAGAGAGAGAGAGAGAGAGAGAGAGAGAGAGAGAGAGAGAGACTGTGTGTTGTGGAGAGATTGTGTGGGCAGGCTTAGTGCAGTTCTATGAAGCAGTATTGTCTAGGCTCAGTAGCGTGGAGTACTGGCGTGTATCCGTGCCCTGTCAGTTCCATTATACACACTAGGTTTGCTCACACACACACACACACACAGACGCACACACACACACACACACACAGACGCACACACACACACACACACACACACACACACACACACACACACACTCACAAACACAGTAGGATCACCCCATCCCACATCAGCATACACATGCAACACACACACACACACACACACACACACACACACACACACACACACACACACACACACACACGCACACAAGCACAGAGTAGGATCACCCCATCCCACATCCGCCCACCCATCACACACACACACACACACACACACACACCACTCCGCTTCTTTGGTGGTCTCAGGAGTTCATCGTCCTTCCACCAAGCAGATTCACAAAGATGGGCGTGACCCCTCCCTCTCCTGACTCACTATCTTCTTTCTCTCCTCCTCCCTCTCTCCTCACCATTGAAATCCCCCTCATCCCTCTCTTTCTTCCCTGGCCCTACCTTTCTTCCCTCGCACCAGAGCCAGCATGACTGTGTGCAGTTTATAGACTTCCTGTATCCCCTCGCACTGAATTTATTGGCCGGAGAGGTGCAGCTGAAGTCCCTATATATCCTGGTCAATTTATTTCATAACCGTCCAGGCCCCTTGGACGGCATTTAGTCCAGTAATCCACCCCGAGTGTTTTATTTATTATTTTTTTTTTGAGATTTTTGCTCTCCCTGGCCCAGTATGCAGATTCCTGTGACGCATTAATATATTTTATAGTTAGATTCTCATTCATATGAGTGGAATTGGATTTTTTTTGCCTAATTTCTCAGGCTAACGTGATTGGAAGCCCTGCCGCAGCTTGTTGTGTCCCGGAGGGGCTTTCAGCTGGGGTTCGATGGGGGCTTTTGGATCATTAAAATCAGTCACACTGATGGGATCGGGAGTTGTTGGGGCTCACTGGTGATTTTTTTAATCCGTAAAGTTTACCTTTAATCAGACTTGAGTCGTTTTAAATGGATATTGTGGTGAATGTGTGTGTGTGTGTGTCTGTGTGTGTGTATGTGTGTCTGTGTGTGTCAGTGTGTGGTAGTGTGTGCGTATATGTGTGTGTATTTGTGTGTTTGTGTGTGTGTGTAATGTTGACAGATAGTGTGGTTAGCTTGTTATTTGAAAACCTTCCCATTTTCTAATGAAATTGACAAATTAGAATCGAGAATATGGTTGACACTGAGGTGGATCAGATGTGCGTGTGGGTGTGTGTGTGCGTGTTGTGTGTGTTCCTGTGTGTGTGTTCAGGGCAAAGTGTGTGACTTGCAACTCTGGGCCTCCTTCCCTGATTGCTAAGCGAAGCCTACCATCCATCAGGAATTTAATTCCTTATGCCAGTAGCGAGCCACTCAGTCACACACACACACACACACACACACACACACACACACACACACACACACGGAGCGCCCCTCTTCATCAACATTGTTGACGCCCAGGCAGATGAGTGGCACCGTTGGCGCTAATTTATTGCCAGTGTGTCTTCATATGTCTCCGGCAATGTGTGTGTGTGTGCGTTTATCTGTGTGTGTGTGTGTGTGTGTGTGTATCTGTCTGTGTGTGTGTGTGTATCTGTGTGTGTGTATCTCTGTGTGTGAGTGTGTGTGTGTGTGTGTGTGTGTGTGTGTGTGTGTGTGTGTGTGTGTGAGTGTGTGTATGTGTGTGTGTGTGTGTGTGTGTCCTCATATGTTAGTGTCGTCGCTGTCTTGCCCTGCCGTTTGCTTTTAATTAACGCGCTCCTCCTGTCCTCATATCTGATTCAGTGTGTTTAGTCTGGAGGTGAGCGCCTGGCTGCCATGGCGATGCCAAC
>NC_085010.1:12649793-12652293 GCF_963854185.1 Sardina pilchardus | reverse complement strand
GCAGGGCCGTGTGGGATTGTTTGTTTGTCTCTCTCTCTCTCTCTCTCTCTCTCACACACACACACACACACACACACATCTCTCTCTCTATGTCTCGCACACACGCACACACACACACACACACACACACACACACACACACACACACACACACACACACACACACACACACAAAAACACACACACACACACGTACACACACACGCACACACGCACACACGCATACACACACACACACACCACAAACAACCCCTTAGCCAGCCACTTCAGCCTGTTTGCTGGCTAACTTACAAGCTCGGACGGTGGCCTGGGTGATGAGGCATCAGGCCCTTGTGGTCAGTGCTGTAGCTGCTGACCTTGCAGCTTGTTTTCTCCGACCTGAGTGGGCACAGCCAGGGGTCCCTGACCCCTGAGTATCTACTTACGGGATCTCTCAGACGGGCCAGCGTGTAAACAGCGATGTCGGCTTTCGGTCGACGAGGAGGTAGCCTTGACCCTCCCTCTCTCCCTTTCTCTCTCTTTCTTTCTCTGTCTCTGTCTCTCTCTTTCTCTCTTTCTTTCTCTCTCTCTGTTTCTCTCTCTCGCTGTCTCTCTGTCTGTCTCTCTCTCTCTCTCTTTCTCATTTTCTGTCTGTATGCCTCTCTCTCTCTCTTTCTCCCTTTCTCTCTCTTTCTCTCTCTCTTTCTCTCTCCCGGTGCTGCTGAGATGGCAGAAGAGATTTTAAACCCTGACCGACTCCAGGCGGGAGTGAAACGAGAAGCGGAGCGATGTTTGGTCTTCGCGTAAACTAAAGAATTCAGCCTCGCTCGACTCCAAATCAGAGTCAGATGTTCTTTCGCCAACTCACCCCCCGCATAAGGGCTAAATTAGTTTGCTGATTGGCCAATCAGGGACTATAGACTGGACGCACACACACACACACACACACACACACACACACACACACACACACACACACACAGAGACTCACGGACACGCACACACACAAACACACATGACAAGCCTTCAGTTACTGGAACACTGTGTGTGTGTCAGGCTAAGCCAGTGCAATCAGCATGGTGATCTGGACATGCACACACATACACACACACACACACACACACACACACACACACACACACACACAGACACACACAGACACACACACACACACACACACACACACACACACACACACTCTCTCTCTCTCTCTGACATGCTGTGGGTTGTTAATGGCACTGTAGGCGTGGGCCTCATGAGAAGGTGAATAAGGAGAGTGACAGCAAGAGAGAGTAAGAGATTGAGTGTGTGACTGTGTGTAGGTGTGTTAGTGTGTGTATGTGTAACATGTCCACTTTATTTCCACATTGGACCCTATTAAATTAAATTTGAAATGCTGGGTTTCACTCTCTGCAAGTTAGGAGGTACAAGAGCGGAAGAGCTAGTGTGTGCAAGTGCTTGAGGTAGGGTGTGTGTGTGTGTCAGTATGTGTGGTTGATTTTGTGTTTTTGTGTGTGTGTGTGTGTGTGTGTGTGTGTGTGTGTGTGTGTGTGTGTGTGTGTGTGTGTGTGTATGTGTGTGTGTTGTGTGTGTGTAGCCCCAGGTCAGCTGGAGGTGTGATCTGTTGATTGGTCTCTGAGGAGTGGAGGACCCTAAGTCTGATTGCAGCTACTTTCATTAGATTTCCCCTCCTTCACCCAGCACTCTCCATCCCTCTCTCCCTCTATCCCTCTCTTTCTCTCTCTTCCTCCCCCTCATTTTTCTCCCTACTTCTCTTTTCTCCCCCTCCCTCCCTTCCCCGTCTCTCTCTCTCTCTCCCTCCGTCTCTCTCTCTCTCTCTCGCTCCCTCGTTCCTTAAAGGTGAAGTTAAGTCCTGTGCCCAGATGATTAATCATATAAAGAGGGCTGGTGGCGGCCCATGTCTGATGCTAGGGGATGTAATTGCATTGCAGGTGCGAGGAAAGCGATATGAGGCCTATAATGAGAGTCTTGACGTGTGTGTGTGTGTGTGTGTGTGTGTGTGTGTGCGTGAGAGTTTTTTTTATTGTGTGTGTGTGTGTGTGTGTGTGTGTGTGTGTGTGTGTGTGTGTGTGTGAGTGATGAACTTTCAATGCACAGTGAGCGAATAGGCCCTTGTGTATCTCTGTGTGTTTGTTTTTATTGTTGTGAACATGCTGTGGAACTAAACTTCCCATGTGCCCCCTGATTCACCCTCCACCTGCCCACACACACACAAACACACACACACACACTCGCACAGGCGTACGCACACACACACACACACACACACACAATACCTTCCATTGTACCTCTGTTAACTCATATATTCACCTCAGGATGCAGTGATCAGCCAGCTACCTGTTATCAGACAGCGGGAGAGAAAATCATAAGAGGGAGAAGGAGAGAGAGCAAGAGAGAGAAGGGAAGGGAGGGAGGTAGAGGGAGAGAAAGAGAGAGGAAGAGAGAGAGAGAGAGGAAGAGAGAGAGAAAGAATATGAAAGAAAGCTGATGGAAGCCAGGC
>NC_085010.1:12567293-12582293 GCF_963854185.1 Sardina pilchardus | reverse complement strand
CGCCAACGGCCGCGTCTACGCCGGCGCCGTCAACTTCCTCTACCAGCTGGACGCCAACCTGTCCCTGGAGCACAAGCAAGAGACCGGCCCGCACAAGGACAGCCCCCACTGCACGCCGCCCATCATCAACTCCAACTCCGCCTGTGTCGACCCCAAGGACACGGACAACCACAACAAGCTGCTGCTGGTGAACTCAGCTAACGGCAGCCTGGTGGTGTGCGGGAGCCTGTTCCGTGGCATCTGCTCCCTGGTCAATCTCACCGACATCAAACAGGTACCCAGGACGGGTTTTACTGTATATGATTTATCACAGTTGCAGAGCAGTGGCCTGAAACATATGTGTCGCAGAGCTTATAGCTATTGTATTGATGGACCCCTCTCCCCTGCAACAGGTGTCCAGGATGTACATGCATTTTCTTTTGATTTAGCATAAGCTGTGTCCAAAGTGGAAAAATCCCGCTTTTTAAGTTCATAGCTGGTTCCATGATGCCTGCTACAGCAAGTGATTCACTGGACAGTTGAAGATAGTGGGGCAGCTGGCAGCCGTCTTCCATTTCAGATACAGCCATAGTTCCAATAAAAAGGCCTGAAATTGATGTGTTGCACAGAAAATGTATAGCTGTTGGTAATTAGATACAGTACAAGCATTTCAATGTGTATGCTTTTGTGACTGTATATTCTCTTTCTCTCTCTTTCTCTTTCTCTTCCTCTCTCTCTCTTTCGCTCTCTTTCTCTTCCTCTCTCTCTCTTTCTCTCTCTCTCTCTCTCTCTCTCTCTCTCTCTCTCTCTCTCTCTCTCCTGTCTTATTGTGTCTCAGGTGCTTTACTACAGTGACAGTAAAGGGGAGAAGACCTACGTGGCCAGCACTGAGGAGAGCGTGAACGTTGTCGGGGTGATGTCGTCCACCGTGAGCGACAACCACAACCTGAGCGCCTTCGTGGTCGCCAAGGGCTACGGCCCGTCCGACGGCTCCAAGCTCATCAGCACGCGCGTCCTGGAGGACTTCAACGAGTGGGTGATGTTCGAGAACATCGTGGACGCCTCCACGGTGCAGGCGAGCTCCTTCGCGCAGCGCTACCTGCACGACTTCCGCCACGCCTTCAAGGACAGCGGCTTCGTCTACTTCCTGTTCTCGCGCACCACCGGCGTGGGCGACAAGGCCAACTTCACGTTCGTGGCGCGCCTCTGCGAGAACGACACCCACTACTACTCGTACACGGAGCTACAGCTCAACTGCAGCGGCTCCAACCGCTACAACAAGGTCCAGGCGGCGTACGTGGCGCCGGCCGGCGTCGAGCTGGCCAGAGACCTGACCGCCGCCGGCGAGCACGGCCCGGTGGAGCCCGACGACCTGGTGGTGTACGCCGTCTTCAGCTCGGACGAGGACGCGACGGGCCACTCGGCGCTGTGCACCTACCCGCTGCCCAGCATCAACCGGGCGCTCAAGACCATCATCAGCGCGTGCTACAACAACGGGGGCCTCATCAACGGCAAGGTCAGCGTCTACTCGCCCTACGTCAACAAGGAGGCCTGCAGAAGCAATGAGGTAGGTCTCACCAAATGGGAAGCCACATTGTTGTTTTTTTTTGTTGCATATATTGTGAAAGGACAGTGAAGAGAGTGACAGGAAGTGAGTGGGAGACAGAGATGGGGTGGGATCAGGAAATGACCCGGGTCGTGTTCAAATCCGGTTCCCCGTAGGCACTTGGTCCAATTGTGGTACAGACGCTGCAGTCACATCGTGCTTCGTACTTGAATCGTAATGAAAGCGCATCGTTGTTCAATCTTAAAAGATTGAGCTTAGATATACTGTACATCCAAAAGAGAAACATTTGTGATCTCGACGTCTGTTTTATCTTGTACACACGTTTCATAAATGAAGACTATTGTCTGAAATTACATCTACTCCACTCTTTAGTAAGTTGTATCCTTCGAAAATGAATGCAGTGTCCATTTTATTTACAGTACCGTGTTAGATGACTATGAGGGCAGTGTAAAGAACAGTGATATGAACAATAAACTATTATACTGCTAAAAATTGTGATATTGATTTGAAGACATATCACCCAGCCATGGGTCTCATCAGTAGGGTTGCATTGTCAGCGACATAATGTCAAATGGTAGCCTACCCTACCATTGAATTTACATCCCTAGAGTTTGCCTCTATTCCAGAAATACCAAGACCAATTATGGTGCTACAACATTTATTGGTCGCTTGAACTTAATCAGAGTCTGGAATGTGGTATGCTTACCATAAAGTGCTCTTTAACAGTTTCTTTCATCACGATGACATGATTATTGGGGGTGTTGCATTGGCCCAACACACACACACACACACACACACACACACACACACACACACACACACACACACACACACACACACCTTTAACCTACACCCACCTCATATTTTACGCCAATGATAGAAAGGAAATACTAATATCACTAATAGCAGTTTAGTTCTATTTAGCAGATGTTTGTTTTTTGCAGCCTCATTTTAGCATTTGTTTCATGTCAATCAGTCATAGTGTGTTAAACCTGGTAGTCTACTGAGAGTCTGTTGATTAAGCAGGTACCATATGCATATACATCTGTTTATGTAGTCTGGTCTTGACACGCACAGATCAGCAACCTGCATCCTCACAATGACGTATTCATAAACGAGAACGCTAGCCGCAAACGCCTTTGCCCAGTCGTTTTGCAGATGTTTTGTGTCTGCAAGGACTGTTTCATAGTGCAGTAAAGAGCACATTTCTCAGCAATTACTTCTTTAAAGCAGAAGCGAAAATAGAAACCACGACCATGTTTTTCCTAGTCGTGCTTTTAAGTGATCCTATGAGAAGTTATGCATCTATTACTGTACATCCAAATATGTGGAGAGCAAAGCAAAAGTCAACAGACCAGGCGGAGATAGCATCACTGTGACTAGTCTCAATGGGAAAAGAGCCTGGCACTCTTGGAAAAGGCATCTGGGGAATCTGCAATGATTTATATTAGACATTACTATGTTGTTACATCGGGCGGCATTTGTTAATATTTCCACGTCGAGGATGATAAATAGAGAGAGTTCTCAAGCCCTCCTTGCCCTGGGAAGAAAAGAAGAAACACACACACACACACACACACACACACACACACACACACACCTGCTGCCTGCCAAAAAAGAGCTTTAACAAACATGCCATGCATCGGCAGGTTTTAATGTGAACATGTGAATACAAATGAGTGGCTCCACCAAAAGTACTAAATATGCATCACTGCCAAAACAATGAGCAGCACCTGTAAATTCAATGAGGACAAGAGAACATTCTAGGAGAAAAGAGAATTGTTTAGGGTTGTAATATGTCATTTGTGACACCGACTTTAGATATTGATACGTAGACAGCAGGGCTTAACACTGCTCTGGACATGAACACACATTCTCACACACACACGCACACGCACACGCACACGCACACGCACACACACACACACACACACACACACACACACACACACAGTCTTTTGCATAAAAAAGCTCAAGGGTGTTTTATTTAATCTTGACATGGACCTTTGCTTATACCCTTGCCGTTCTGGGTTGAACAATGGCTTTGGGAGAAAATGGAAAATGCTGGAATAAAAACAATGACTCGCATTATTAGGCAGCGAGACACAGTAAGTAGATTTTCATAAGGCAGAAATATATTTGCTCAAATGACCTGTGGCTACTTTATGTATTTACCACCATCACAAAGTGAGCCACATTACAATATGTTAGAGAGGATGAACCCAAAACAAGCTAAGTAAGCTAAGCAGTCTTTGAGAGACTACTTTTACATACTTTCCATTAAATTGAAAGGTCCATGGCATTTTCTGAAATAATGATAATGAACAAAAACATGTTAAGTGATCAGATCTCCGTATTGTCATTGGATGTTAGTATTGGCTCTGTTGAGAAAGAGGAAATGTTTGAATGTTACTGAGCTGCATGGGAACATAAAAGAGTTGATATCAGAGCTTGTTTTTGATGCGTTTTCTGGCAGGCAAAAGGGCCTCCTATGAACTCGGCTGGCATTGTTTTTGTAGTCTGTTTTTCTGGGTTCCTGAATGTGTCTGGTTAACAATCTGTGATGTTGCCAAGATCAACTAATTTCCCATGGGGTTAGTTTGGTAGTGGCATTTTGAATTGATTTGAATAATAGTCCAGATGATACAGCTCGCTCCACATTTAATGGCACTTCTGGCAAAAATGAGTTGATTTTTTCCCCTCCATCTTTTGACATTTTGTCTTCCAAACCCAAAATCTTGCAGGAGATCTACAGTAATTTATTCTAAGAAGAAAATCTTCATTAGCAAAAACAACACAACTTTTAACAACACAACACTTTATTTCAGATACCTCTACAGTAGTCGTCTTTGCTACTGTAGGGGTCACCAATAAATGTGGAGGTCACTATTTTGGAAAACGCAATGCTCACTCTTCCTTTGTTCTTCCTTCTCCAGTTTGCGCAGAACAATCTGGTGGACAACTACATCTGTGGCGACGAGTTCCTCCCTTCCCCGCTGGCCGGCAAGCCAGAGGTGGCCCTCTCCACCACTGAAACCTACACCCGCCCTGGCCTCCTTACTGCCGTGGCCGTCGCCGTGGAGACCTACCACACTGTGGTGTTCCTGGGCACCATAGGTGGCGAAGTTCACAAGGTGAGAGGAGGAGGCAGAGGAGAGGAGAGGAGGAACAGAGGTGGAGGAGAAGAGGGAGAGTGGAGGGAGGGAGAGAAGAGGGACAGGAGGAAGGGGAGAGGAGAGGTCCAGGAGGGAGGAATGGAGGATGAGAGGAGTGGAAGAGAGTAGGGAGAGGAGAGAAGAGAGGAGGAGGGAGAATGGAGGGACAGAGAAGAGGGAGAGAGGAGGGAGGAGAGGATCAAGAGTGGAGGAGGAGAGGAGAGAGAGTGAGGGAGGAGAGGTGGCACAGTGCTGGATGAAAGGAGGGAGAGAGTGGAGTGGTGGTTAGGTTGGGTTGAAGGGGGGAGCAAGAGAAAAAAGGGGTGGCATTTTGGAGTTTCTAAATTTTGACGGTGTTATGATTTTGACCTTCTGATGATTTACCGTGGGGAAAATAATAGCCACTGAAATGGAGTTAAGAAAGTTCAGGTTCAGGAAATAAGGGGCATTGCTTTTTTGCTCTAACCGTAAATTGATCCAGCTAATATTCATGTTCCCTCCTGGCTTAATGACAAGGATAATCAGCAAATGTCACTAAATATTTGTGGAGGTCTTGAAATGTCCAGAGCGTGGAAGCAACACCTGTGATATGAATACTGAAAGAAAGTGAGCATTCAGTGAAGTATTAAGGTATACCCACTGCAGTAAAAGTATACCCACTACAGTATCTTCAACTTCAACCTCTGAACTTTGACCTTTGTAGGTGCACCTGGCCAATAACTCCCACTTCTATGGCAAAGTACCAGGGGTCAACACCGGGGAGAGGATCAACAAGAACATGTTCTTTGACCTCAAGCAGGACCACCTCTACATCACCTCTGAGAAGACGGTAAGGTGGACGCAAGATGTTTGCCTCTGTGGCCTTACAGGGAGGCACGTACTGTGATTGAAGCGTTCTGTTCACAAAGCATCACCCGCCACAGCTGGTTACCTCCGCCAAGGAGGTTATGTTTTCACCGGGGTTTGTCTGTCTGTTTGTTTGTCTGTTTGTTAGCAAGATAACTCAAAAAGTTATGGATGAATTTCGATGAAATTTTCAGGGAAGTTCTGAAATGACACCAGGTAGAAACGATTACATTTTGGGGAGTGATCCGTATCACCGTCTGGATTCAGGAGGCAGTTATGTTTTTCGCGTGGCGTTGTAATGGCATGGTATGGCCACGTGGTGGCGATCTGAATAGTTTAGATTCAAATGTATAACAGCCAAGGAAGGACTAACAATACAGGCAGAGGTCTGCGCTCTCTGAATGCTTTTCTAGTTTCTACTATAACCAATGGAACTGGCTGTAGCCTACCAGACGTGATAGTGGTGCATATGTTCGAAAAAATCAGACCATTCTTCTAACCTCATGTTCACTTGGCCACATAGTGGAGGGACGCTGGTTGTCTTATACACATCAACATGGCTGGTTTAGTGTGTAATTCAATAGTCTGGGGTTTTTTTCTGTTTATGGAGTGGACGTTGTGAAGCTTTTGTCCACCTGTTAGAGCAGTGCATTTTAGCTGCATTCTAACAGGAAGACACACACACACACACACACACACACACACACACACACACACTACTGTCAATGTCCAACTCTTCTTTAGTAGCTAAATGAATATGCATTACATATTCTTCTCCTCTTCACTGATAATCACAGCTGTCTGGGCCCAAAAGTCTGTGTCTGAAATGACCAAAGGCTTTCAGGGTTTTTTCAGGTGCAGATGTGAAGTGCTTTTCTGCCACGTTTTATTCTCTGAGATGACAAGCAGGTTTTCATTAACGAGAGCTTTTAAGCATTCCAGCGCAACTGTTTGCAGACCTTGTTGAGAGAAGCCTTAAAAAGTCTGTTCTTCAAAGAATGTTTTATCTTCCTCAAGTAATGTTGGCCCACCATCAGCAGCTTCTAGCACGTGGAAAATGAGAACAGCCTGGAAAAGTCTCCCTCCAAATTGCTGGCCCAACAGACGCCAACGATCTCCAACATTCTCAAAACATTCCCAAAACTCTCAAGTTAACTATGTGGTTTTAAATATTGGATGAAATAGCATATTCACACCACACTGTCAGCAACTGTGTTCAAGTGTTGTGGGATGTTGGCGTGTGTTGGTATTTGCTGGTTGGTTTTGCGCCTTTGTGTGTGTGTGTGTTGTGTTGGGTTGGGTTGTGTTGTGCTGTGTGGAGAGATGTGTGTATGTCTAACTCCTCCTTGCCACCACCGCACCCTTGTGTGTTGTGTTGTGTTGTGTTGTGTGGAGAAATGTGTGTGTGTCTAACTCCTCCTCGCCCCCGTGCTCTTGTGTGTGTGTGTGTGTGTGTTCCAGATCACCATGGCTCCAGTGCAGGCGTGTCACCTGAAGAAGGACTGCCAGTCCTGCATGGCACTCAGGGACCCTTACTGCGGCTGGTGTGTCCTGGAGGGCAGGTCAGTGTGTGTGTGTGTGTGTGTGTGTGTGTGTGTGTGTGTGTGTATGTCTTCTACATACCTTTGTGTGCATGTGTGAGTGCATGTCTTTGAGTGTGTGTGTGTGTGTGTGTGTGTGTGTGTGTGTGTGTGTGTGTGTGTGTGTGTGTGTGTGTGTGTGTGTGTGTGTGTGTGTGTGTGTGTGTGTGTGTGTGTGTGCGTCTGTGTACTTGTATATGTTTGCCTTTTCATCCTTGTAAGTCAGTCACACACACTCACAGTATCCTTATAATTTTAGACTTGTGTTAGGACACCAGGGTTAGTGTTTTGTGATGGACAGCCACAGTTCATCTTCCCATTAATGTCCGTGTTTTACAGCGGCCCTATCCATGTCCACAAAAGACATTCACTCATTACAACACGTTTGGAAATATACCGGAAAATGAATCCCATGTATCATTCATCTTCTTAATCGTAATCAATTTTATTTTTTCTAATGTGCTTTCATTTTTCATCCAAACCTGATAAACTCATACCTCAGGCCATCACTGCAGTCATGCATATCATTGGTCCGTCCATTTTCCATCTAACCATTCACCCGCAGCCTGGGGCGAAATGAATTCTTCACACATTTACCAAAGTCCATACAAATGCCATACATATTTAATATCCACCACTATGCGGCCTTGACAACTGAGCCCTTGAAACTTTTTTCTTCATAGTCTCAACAGAACAACAACAAAACGTCAATTTCTGCATTTTCTAAATGACACATTTAAGGTGAAAATAACAATGCATACAAATTCTAATTTTTTGTATGGTTGTATGTATCTCGTCAGCTGAGGTTTGAGCAAATAGAGGAAGGCAAGATGTTTACACATGATGGCATTTTTGTTTATTGAAAGACTGTATGTGGCCCAGCCAATTGAAAAGCAGCAAAGGGGATAACAGGAAATAGTAGACAGTAGAAGTGTGTGCCCTCCCCAATAAAACAGAGGCTTTAAGGTGTGTGTGTGTGTGTGTGTGTGTGTGGCAGGTGTACGAGGAAGGGCGAGTGTGAGAGTGCGACGGAGGAGAATGCCTGGCTCTGGAGTCCCCAGCAAGAGTGTGTGACCATCGAGAAGTTCACACCACCCAACATCAGCTGCAAGAAGACCCAAAATGTGGGTACACACACACACACACACACACACACACACACACACTCACTTACACACACAAACACACACTTGTAGAGGACCTGTAGAGTGTTTGTTGAGTGAAACTTTATTCATACCTTTTTCATTGGCTCGGAGGCTATGGCAGCGCTCTGTTGAATGGAAGCAGCGAACCATAAAGTTAGATTAAACACAATTTCCTTCTTAAACACTGAGTATTGATGTGCAAAGTAAAGTTTGCAGCCACCCTGAGCTGCCACTGTTCTGGGAAACAGGGACTGAAATAAAACTGTACTTAATTTCTCAACTTCCACTTAATGTCCTTTTGTGTACCGGACTCACTTCTCCTGCCCTCACATAGTTCTCTCTCTCTCTCTTTCTCTCTCTCTCTCTCTCTCTCTCTCTCCCTCACTCGTTCTTTCGCTCACACTGTGCAGTCTCTTCTTCCTCCTTTACACTCTCTCTCTCACACTCTCTTACTCACTGTCGTTCTCACTGTGCAGTCTCTTCATTCTCCCTTACACACTCTGTCTCTCTCTCTCTCTCTCTCTCTCACTGTGCAGTCTCTTCTTCCTCCTTTACACTCTCTCTCTCTCACACTCTCTTACTCACGGCCTTTCTCACTGTGCAGTCTCTTCGTACTCCCTTACAGACTCTATCTCTCTCTCTTCTCTCTCACTCTCTCTCTCACACACACTGTGCAGTCTCTTCATTCTCCCTTACACACTATCTCTCTCTCTCTTCTCTCTCTCTCTCTCTCTCTCTCTCTCTCTCTCTCTCTCTCTCTCTGAAATTAACTTTCTGGGTCACTTTTGATTAACGAGGTCTTATTTAAGTTTCTCAGGCTCAGAGACTCTGTTTGATTACACAGTCTCAGGTCCCCATAGGTTTGGAGTGTATTTCCCCCCTCTCCCCACACACACACACACACACACACACACACACACACACACACGCGCACACACTCACACAGGCTCCCATTAAAGCTAATGAATAACTCTGAAAACAGGTCAAGAGTTTGGATCGCTTTGCAGAATAATTATGTGGGAAAAAAGCAGCTATGAATCAGTGAGCTGACTCCCTCTGTGTGGGAAGAGAAGTCCACATGCTCTTTAATGTCACATGTTGGATTGTGTGTTGAGGGAGAGAAAACCGCTGGTCATTTACCTAACCCTAATCCCCCACCCCCCCCACCCCCCCACCCCGGCCATGTCTTGGTGCCTGCCCTGGGGATCGAACCGGCATCTTTCAAGTCCCCAAGCCCGCTTCTCTTAACCATTATAGTCTTTTCAGATACACAGCCAATTTGTGCTGGGCTGGACATACTGTAAAAGTGGTAGTCGCCACAGAGGCCCACATACCAGTTCACTAAGCGGTGGGCCTGCACTTTGATCGATGCAACAGCATCAACGTAGACATACAGTACACACATACACACATATGCATGCGTGTGCAAACACACACACACACACATACTAACACACACACATTCAGACTTACACAAACACACTCACACACTCACACTTACACTCACAGCACTGGTGTTGTTGTGTATTTGTTTGTTTGTTTGTTTGCTTGTTTGTTTACTTTTTGTTTATTTTCTTTTTGGATTTTTCTAATAAGGTGGTGATCACTATCCCGAAACTCCCTCCGATCGATGAAATTGATCGTCCGATCTGCATGTTTGGGTTGTTGGACAAGACCGCTGATGTCAGTGAGACAAATGTCACCTGTCACCTACCGGAGGTGAACAGGATCCCTCCCACACCTGGGAATCAAGGTATGTCACACACACACATATACACACAACACACACACACACACACACACACACACACATACTGTATGCACACACACACACACACAGAAACACACAAACAATTGGTTCATTGATACCAACACCATACAGTAAATACCTGTATCTCAGCTGCTACAACTAGATTGTTTACTGTTTACTGTCACTTTGTTTAAATGTATCGGCTAACTCTAAACATAAACATAAGGTAAATAAATGTGTGTGTGTTTGTGTGTGTGTGTGTGTGTGTAGATTATGTGGCCGTACCGGTGAGGATCCTGTTGACGTCTCGTTGGGGAGGACATACGGTGGAGGTGGCGGTCAGTGAGTTCCAGTTCTACAACTGTGCTGCAGTAGTGAAGAGCTCAGAAAACACACCGTGAGTACTCCCAGATATGCATCAACACACGCGCGTGCACACACACACACATGCACACATACACGCACACACACACGCACCAACACACACATATGGAGACACACACGGGCGCACACACACGCACACACACACACACACACACACACACACACACACACACACACACACACACACACACACACACACACACACACACACACTCACACACACACACACACACACACACACACACACACACACACACACACACACACACACTCACACACACACACACAAGCCCTGTCTGTCCTGGTGCCGAACTATACATTGCCCCTCCCCTAGTCCTGTGATTGGCTGCGCTCATCTCTAACTCCTCCCTGATTGGCTGCTCCTCAGGTGCAGCGCGTGTGTCAACAGTCAGTGGGGTTGTCAGTGGAACACCAAGGACCACACCTGCAGTGACAGCGACGATTTCGTAAATGATCACATCGTCAAACACAAGCAGGTAAGTGTATCCACCTTATTCCTTAACCCAAAAATCTGACCAGTTTTCAACTTCATTCTGTTTACATTATAGCTTTGTGCATTCTCAGTACGCTAATAATATGCCTCAATTTAGATTTCTTTTGAAACGTTGACAATTCTGCCCTCAGCAAGGATAATTATACTACATATAACTGATATAAAATATAAAAGTTTACTTTTATATGCGTTATGATATGTCAAGCACTGTTAACCGTCACATTAAAATCGATACAACACAACTTCGCCTGAAATAGAATACTGGGGTGTCATGGTGACGCCCATTGTTGGCTAAGGAATATCGTGGATATGCAGGCCATTTTGAAAGTCGGCCCAATGGCCAAAGTGGGGTTGAAGTCCCGCACACTGTCCCTCACGCATGCAACACACAGTTATTGTAGCAACGTTTCGGTCATGTGTAGACTTTCCTCGGGTGAAATTCACCTGAGGAAGGTCTTCGCCACCGATCCTCAGGTGTACATGACCGAAACATTGTGATTATAAATGTTTGTTGCATGCGTAATAGACAGTGTGCAGGACTTCTTCATATAAGTATCACTGATAACCCTTACCTTTTCCAACGCGCTTTTCACCCATGCAATAACCTAATTTCACTGGCTCTAGCATCTGCTATTCACAATAGCAAAAAACGCAAAGTGAGTTGAATTCAATCTGACTGAAAAACGTTTAATGTACTTTCTGTCCATTCAATCATGCACTGAGGCATCTGATATTGACCATAACAACTGTGAGCTGAGTGAAATGCTCTGCAGAAAACCTGAAGTATCCTGCTCAGGAGCAACTGTTTCCTTGGCCTCAAAGAGAAGCTTTGCAGTGTTCTAAGAATTCCTGTAGAAGTATTCTCTCATTCTGGGCATGCGAAGCTGCATAGCAGCACCTGGAATCTGAACTGGGAGACCAACCAAAAAGCACTTCTTCTCTGGACCTCACTGCTACAGCTGCAAAACGTTATATTTCATTCTTTCCCACTCAGTCACTCACTCACTCACACTCACACACTCTCATCTCTCGCTGACTGTGGTTTTGCTTTGCTCGGTGGTTTGGTAATCCATTTTCTGACTCCTAAGGGCCGTCCACACCAGGGGCCTCATTTATAAAACTTTGCGCAGGATGTACGCCAGAAGATGGCGTGCGCTCAAAACTCAGAAAGTGCGTGCGCACAGAAATATTCTGATTTATAAAACCGTGCGCACGCACGTTCCACGCCAATTTCCCTTTATAAATCAAGCTCTACTCTACATTTGCGGCACCTGTGCGTACCTCAAGACACACCCATAATTGCTTATAAATATTCAGCGAAACGCCCTTAATGAATATTGATGTCTGTGGACAACATGCCAAAAACAGCGGGAAAGACAAGAAACGCAACTTCATTGACTGTTTGTGGGTTCATAAATGGCGTGAGCAGCCACCGTTTCAGCGGATATCCACTGTCACCTACAACATAACTTGAATGAGTAAAGGGTGAATGTTTAGAAATGGTCGAAAATTGTTACAAATTCTTTTAGGATTTACACACAGGATTTAAACACGATTCGCCCGCACCCACAGTACAAGCCACCATCGCGCACAGCTCCAGCATTCAGTCTGCGCCCAACGCTGCTACAGTAGCCTATGTCTCAATATGAATCAGGCCAACATTTGTGAGCAACATGTCCGTGTCACATTATATAACTTGGACATTGAGGGAATGAAAATATGCTTCCTGTTAACAAAGGCACATTTATTTTCACTCGGTGCTCTTATAGCAATATGATTGCAGTCAATAGCACGGATCACATTTGGGAAATTAGACTTTGCTGCGTTTTTATTTGCCTGTTCACCATGTAAGGAAAGTTCATGTAGTTTGGTGATGAAGCAGTAACACCTCCTAACACGTCTGGCAAAATTCGGCTGAAGGTTGGCTATTCCAGTCCGGTCAGCCAGTTCTCGATTCAGCCAGTGGCAAGAAAGCCGATGCAAGTCAGCACTTACTATAGCCTACCATTTGCAAGCTAACAAGCAACATGTTTGAGCCTTGATGTATTATTGACAAATAACAAAACATGCATGAAAGCCATAAGTGGATAATTAACTAAACATACATAGGCATAGCCTATCAGCATGTCTTTCTCGCATCAAATAAGATGGAATTTTTGACGGGCGCACGAAACAACAATCAACCACGTTTTAGATTTTAAACAGGATTAGGTTAAGGCAGTTATGTCATTGATGCGCGTCATTGCGCGATGTTATGCTTGTGTTAAACTTCAATTATTGAACCAATTTCGGGTCGTTGTACCTGTTTCCTCCTGAGGTCGCAGTTTCTGCTTTTCCCTTTTTTGTGCGTACGCATGGGTCAGAGCTTGCGTGGAGGTGCGCACATTTTCCCGTCAAGTTCACTTTTTATAAATACCAAAGCTTGCGTAGAATGAGGCGTACGCATTCTTTTGTGCGTACGCATCGTTTATAAATGAGGCCCCAGGAAGGTTAACTTAAAAGATAACTGTAGCTGTAACCATAACAGTGTGAGCGTCCACATTGACCATCAATGAGGAAGGTTTCTCCTCATGTTGATGAATGTGATGTCTGAAAATCAATGGATTTGGATCACCTGTCAGTTTTTCCATTGTTTTTAAAATCAGTCTGAAAGTGATCCCCAATGTCATCTTATCTCATGTCGTTATCGTTATAGTATATCATGTGGACGCTGTCTTTCATATTGGCTAGAGCAGTACTTAGAAATGTTTTGTAGTTGTCATTCCTGGTGTGAATGACCCTATAAAGAAAATATGTTGTACACTCTCAGAAGCCAAAGTCTCCCATCTTTGGTCTCTGGAATCAAGCTGATTCTTCTGAGAGGGTTAGAGACTTATTTTTGCGCTAGCAATAGCAGATGAGATGAGACTGATGTTTATACTAGCGTTAGCAGTTGAGATGAGACTGATCTTTATACTAGCGTTAGCAGTTGAGATGAGACTGATTTCTTTGTTACCATTAGCAGGTGAGATTAGATAGATTTTTATACTAGCATTAACAGGTGAGATGATATGATCTCTTCGTTTGTGTTAGCAAGTGAGCTGAAACTGATCTCTTCGTTAGCGTTAGCAAGTGAGATGAGACTGATACTTGCATTAGCATTAGCAGGTGATAAAACTGATGCTTGTCATTCACAGGGAGAGCTCTGCCCTCAGTTTGAGAACCCACAGCCGCTGCTCATCCCTGTGGGAATCAAGACTCCCATCACCTTCCAGGGCAAGAACCTGGAGGTTTACCAGGTAAGAAAATCAAGGACATCATTCATGCATCATTTGCACAGAATTACACTCCCATTTACACTTCCATTCCTTACCTTAAAATAACAGCTTCAAACTCATTCTGATGCTAAGATGTTTTGAAGAAATCCAAGGCACTCTTCGTCTTCATTAAAAAGCTTTTAATTAAATCTGAGCTAGTTCATAATAGAACAAATTGCCAACATGTTTCGGCCTGCAGTGGCCTTCATCAGGGCTTTAAAAAAGTTCAAACTTCCCCCCACTTCCCTATATGCTTTTCACGTCATGATTTGGTGCGCGTCTCCAGTCCATCAATCATTCTGATGCTACACTGACACTAATATGAAGAGTGAAGTCTCTGGCATTGCCACTGTGCACTCAGAACGCTTCATATTGGACTGTGTAACATTGCTGATCAAGAACTGTAGGTTCATGACCCTTTTAGTCTGTTTTTGAGTCTTCCAGGCAAAGTTGCATGGAAGGAACTAGGGTTAAGGTTAGGGCTAGGGTTAGGTGCCTTGAAGTTGACTGTTGGGGCTTGAGGTCGGTTAGGTGCCTGAAGTCGATGGTGGGGGCTTAAAGCACCATTGAGTAACTGCCTACGTGAGGTCATTTCTTGTGACTTTATTGAAGCACAGCAGGCCGACCCCTTTGTTACACACATTGTTTTATCAGCAAGCTGTTGTGTGTTCTATTCAAATGTTTGTTGAGTCAATGACCATGCAAAGTGTGGCAAGCCGGGATTTTGTTTGTGTTTGGTGTTTGTTTGCTTGTTTATTTGTTATCATCTTTTGCGTTTTGGTTG
>NC_085010.1:12549793-12559793 GCF_963854185.1 Sardina pilchardus | reverse complement strand
AAATCGTTGGCATCTATAGCCTCTTCCTCCTCCGCCGCCTCAGACGCGAGGCTCCAATCACGCAAGGCTCTGTCTGCGGAGATAAAAGGCCTTTTCTAATTTCAAGCGCTCCTATTTGATCAAAGGCGCTCGGCGACGGCGGCGGCGTGTTGGAGGAGGGAGGCGTCCAACGGTCCTGCCTTATTTATTTAGCTCCGTTTCCATTATCTCCAGTGGGGACGGGGCAGGAAGCCTTTTGTTTTGGTTTCTCCGCAGCTGATGGAAGAGACACGATTATTTGCTCAGCAAATGCAGCGCTGCTGTGTGTGTGTGCAGCGGGCACACGTACGCAGACACACACACACACACACACACACACACACACACACATACAAGTGCGCACACACACACACACACACACGTGCGCACTCACAAGCACACACAAGAACCAGCATCATTCTAGCAGGAAGATCATGGCAGATTTTTGTGTTATTTTTGTATGTGGATCTCTGGTTTTGTGAGCATGGGAGAGTTTGTCTGTGTGTGTGCGGGTACGTGTGCGCATGCAAGTGTGTATGTGTATATATCTTCTGTTTGTGAGCACTGGATATAGTGCTCACTATACAGTATGTGTGTGTGTGTGTGTGTGTGTGTGTGTGTGTGTGTGTGTGTGTGTGTGTGTGTGTGTGTGTGTGATGTGTTGTGTGATGCCCCTTTCTGAGTACCCATGGAGTTGACAGGTCCTGTGGTTCTGCTGTGTGCTGTAGGATCCCCAGCCCGAGCGTGTGTTCCCAAACAAAGGGCCTGCTGCTGGGGGAACCAACATCACAATCAGGGGCAAGGACCTGGACACAGCCTCCCAACACGACATCAGCATCCTTGTAGGAGGAGGACTAGGAGGAGTAGGAGGAGTGCCCTGCACAGTGTGAGTACCAGTGTGTGTGTGTGTGTGTGTGTCTGTGAGTTTGTCTATATGTGTGTGTGAGTGTGTGTGTGTGTGTGTGTGTTTTGTGTGAGTGAGTTTGTCTGTGTGTGTGTGTGTGTGTGTGTGTGTGTGTGTGTGTGTGTGTGTGTGTGTGTGTGTGTGTGTGTGTGTGTGTGTGTGTAATGTATTGCTGTTTTGTATTTCTTGTTGATCTCTTGTTTTCTTCCTTAACTTCCTTCCTTCCTTCCTACCTTTCTTTTCTTTCTTTCTTTCTTCCTTGATTTCTTTTTTCCTTCCTTCCCCATGTGTTTCCTCCTCTCACCTGCAGGCTGTCCTTTGGGGAGGTGATTATCTGTAAAACAGGCGATTACACTGGCCCGCGCCTCCCTACCGAACATCTGCCCGTCACCGTCAAATATGGCAGCCACACGACCAAAGAAGTGAGGGACAGCTTCCAGTACGCTGATAATCCCAAGGTCACAACCACAGACCCCAAAAACAGCTTTGTGTGGTGAGTAACCGCTTCAGAAATTTTATAACCTCCGTAAACATGCCTCTGCCAATCATGCACAGGCAAATCATGCAAATATGCCATATAGTGATAACATTGATCAAAAGATATTTTTAATATAAAAAAAGTTATATACATGATAAGATTTAAAGGTAAACTATGCAGGATTGGCGATTTCATCGCCGGTTTTGCTTTCACTTTTCATTTTCGCTCGTTTTATGCTTGCATATCTCTCTGCAGAGCTTCCCGTACACCTTTCGCGTGTATATTTGACAAAATTCCTCAATCGGTCAGTCTGCCGTGCCTTTTCATGGGACTTTACATGACACTTCCTGGAGTAGAGCATGGGTGCGTGCCCGAGGTCTCCTGAAGTTGCAAGTGTGGTTCTACCGCTACAGACCACTAGGGTGGCCGAAAAAAACACAGTTCGACCGGCAATGACTCATTTAATCAAATATAACAGTATGGAACGAATTGATTAACTGAAAAACGTTGCATAGTATACCTTTAAATGTAAACCAGGGCCAAATGTATGTACAGTTGCAAGCGTTGCGTTGTCAGTGTCATGGCCAACCCACAGATACTACTGTACCACGTGCTAAGACACTTATGATAACGTTGTATTTATCAGACCTGCTGGTGGCCCCGGCTGTGGCGCAACTGGCGCTGGGCCACCTGCACTGCACGCAAACACACACATACTGTAGATAGAGCTGCTGGTCGAGATGGCTTCATTAAACTAGAAATGCAATTCCAAGGAATTACCAGTGCATGAAAATGCAAAAATAGATAGATAATGTAGATATGGTTACTAAGGTGTAGCTAGGATAAACATGGTGGTTGCATAGTTTACAGAGAGTTGATAGTGTGAAGGTAGACAGTTTAAAGATGAAACATTCCAGTTCTAACTTAACTAATGATTTCTATTTATGTTAAAATGTTGATTAGCTAACTTAGCTAATGATTTCTAGCAGTTACGCTAAAAATGCTAATTACGCTAGCAATGCTAACTTTACTAACAATGCTAACCAGGTTGATTAGCTAACTTAACCGATGATTTCTAGCAGTAATGCTAAAAATGCTAACTATGCTAACAATGCTAAATTTGCTAACAATGCTAACCAGGTTGATTAGCTAACTTAGTTGATGATTTTTTGCAGTTATGCTAAAAATGCTAACTATGCTAACAATGCTAACTATGCTAACGAGCTAACTTGCTAGTGAGGACTTTTATTTTGAAACATTTGTTGCTAGGGTATCCATGGTGGCCACTATCAGGAAACAAGAAGTTACTGCAGTATAATCATGTTGGTTGCTATGGAAACGGTCATAAACACTTAATTTTAATGGTTGCTATGTTGGTTGCTAGGTACATGGAGGTTTCATGTAGTTGACTGGAGGCATAGTGGATGATAACTGACAGTTGGAATGGTTGAACAGTTCAATAGTTGAGTAGTTTCAATGGTTAAATGATTTAATAGTGTATTATTGCAGTGAGGACTTTTATTATGAAACAGTTGTGGACAGAGGAAACAGTTAACAGGATATGTAGTCTTCTGAGAGACTGTATGCTTAAAGCCAGAGAAACTGACAGTTGGTGCCCAGGTGGCCAGCCACCTGGAGTAAGATTCTAATTGCTGCCGTGATGTCATAATGAGCAATGTTAAGTCTATGGGGAAATAGCTCAATGTTAAATCTATGGGGAAATCGTTTTTTAATTCATAGTTTAAAAAGTATAAAAGTTACAAAGTTGAAAAATACAAAGCACACATGGCATAAGCAAGACCTACGCAACAACGTTTGAATGAAGTTTCTACGTTAAACGGTTGAAGCTGAATTGCGAGCGTTAGAAGAAGAAGAGGAATAAGAAGCCTAGGAAGAACAGTACAGTGCATTTTCATGCACTGTAATAAAGAAAGAAGAATTGTTGGTTGTGAATAGAATAGTGGAGAAGCGTCGCTTCTTTTTATCAATATATGTTTTGTGTCTATGCCATATCTATGTTACATTAGAAATATGAGTATCTTTATAGTAAGAGTAAGTTTCCTTTTCTCTCTCTCTCTCTCTCTCTCTCTCTCTCTCTCTCTCTGTGTGTGTGTGTGTGTGTGTGTGTGTGTGTGTGTGTGTGTGTACTATTGCAGTGGCGGCCGGAACATCATGGTACAGGGAACCGGTTTCAGTCTTACCCAGCTTGCCCAGGTGCAAGTGCGGTCCTCTGGAGATGGCACATCCAGCAAAAGTGACTCCATCGTGGTGAGACCCGCTATTACACATGGACACATGGAACTCATACACACCTACAAATGTAACGCTAGCTAACCACACCATTACCCGATTACCCAACTATCCAGTTAACCAGCTAACCAGCTAACCAACTACCCCAGGGATGGGCAACTGGCGGCCCGCGGGCCACATGCGGCCCGCCTCCTCACTCAGTGCGGCCCGCGGATGATCATTTTTACTGTGATTAAAAATGCGTGTTTTTTTTTAGTTTTTTTTTTTTCCGCACTGTCATTGTAATTATACTGTTAGCCGATAGATAGTGCCTCCTATGCAAACCATCTCGGGCCCTCGGACATTTACCATCGCTGAGGAAAAACAGTGCACACATGGAAGAAAAGTAGAAAACTCATTTAGAAAACCGTAGGCTACCTTTCAGTCAAAATCGGAAGCATTGTCTGTTCATAGAATGGTAAGGCAAACCCATGTGATTTTTTGCTAGAAACTATATCAGCCATGAAAGATTTAAACTTAAGTCGCCACTACACTACAACACCTTGCGAAAAGTTATCAGAAGTAGCCTGCCCTACACACACGGAGCTTCTCGGCCGCTGTCAAGCCGACCTCAAAGCAAAAGTAGGCTAGCCTACACTAACAATAGCGACTAATTGCCAGAACTGCACAGGAATCCGTCTTTTGCTGTTTCGCTTGAGTTTGCCAAAGCAAAGCATCTATATATATCAGATGGCGAAATTGTTTGGGTGCGTAGTGGAGGTAAAAACTTCGAAACGGTACATTTGTCCCGACGCACGGTGACGCGCATAATTGTTGACATTCTGATAATGTCGAGGGGGGGAGCTGAGACAAATCATGCATGACTGCAAGTAGGCCTACTGTAGCTTACTTTTTGGCATTGGATGAGAGTACAGATGTGATGGATGTTACATGTTACATCTGTACTCTCATTATGGACGTTAGGAAATGTCTATAAATTCTTAAAAATGGAGTGGGAGCATAAATGCATTGAATATGAGGCTTGTTGCACTTCATGATGAGCCATTGTTTTTCAGTTCTGTGCCATCATTGAATGGTGATTTATGTGAGCCCTTTGCACTGAAAATTGCACTGAAAATTATCACTGGCTGTAAAATATTTGTATTTGTTGTTAGGGAGTCTATGTTAAAAATGCATTTGAGCATGAAAATTGACATATTTCGTTCTTATTCAGAATTATTTTGCAGCATCAGATGTGCGGAAGTGCGCGGCCACATTTGGTCCTCTGATGGTGATGATTAAAAAATGTGGCCCTCTTAGTCATGAAAGTTGCCCATCCCTGAACTACCCAAATGTAACGCTAGCTAACCACACCATTACCCGATTACCCAACTATCCAGTTAACCAGCTAACCAGCTAACCAACTACCCAAATGTAATGCTAGCCTACCACACCATCAACTGATTACCCAACTATCCAGCTAACCAAATATAACTCTTGCTAAATGCACCATTAGCTAACAGCCAGACAATTCAACTGCCCAACTACACTGGTACACTACTGCCCCTACCACCCACTTACCCTTGTACCTGACTACCCAGCAAGCCAACTACCCACTACCCAACCATCCAACTACACCACTACTCAATTGCCCCTGTGCCTGACAACCCAACCACCCCACTGTCCAGCCACCCCACTGCCCAGTTGGCTGAATCCCCCAGTACAGCACCATGCTGCCACATGCACCCAGCGCTCTCAGCTGCCAGTCACTGTCAGGAACTATTACGCTATGAGAGAGGGAGGGAGAGCTCCTTGGAGACTCGCTGAGGAGAACTGTCTTGGCAGTTTTAAGACAGGTGTTTAAACGCCCACAGGTTGTCAGATTGTCAGATTTGAAGGACTTCTCTCTCTTGCCCCCCCTCTCCCTCTCCCTCTCTCTCTCTCTCTCTCTCTCTCTCTCTCTCTCTCTCTCTCTCTTTCTCTCTCTCTCTTTCTCTCCCTCTCTCTCTCTCTTTATCTCACATATGGATTAGTGATAGAAAACATGTGGAAGAAAAAATATTGATGATACTGACAATCATAACCATTACAGTACTCATGTCTGTCTTTATCCCTCCTGTTTGTCTGTCTCTCTTTCTATCTCTTTTACTCTCCGTTTTTCTCTGCCTCTCCCTTTCCCTCTTTTTTTTCAGTTTTTGGAGGATGTTCATATTAAGAACGACTCGTTTCTAGAGTTCCTCTCCCCGAAAGTGAGCAAGTCCGATGACCTTCAGGCCCTTAGAACCGTCATTCAGCTGGACAACCAGGAGGTGGAGCTGACAGGGTTCCACTACCATCCAGACCCCGTGTTTGAGAATCTCACCAAAACCTTCATTTCGGAGAATAGCGTCATCATTGTCTCGGTGAGACCCCCACCCCCATGCACACACACACACACACACACACACACACACACACACACACACACACGTACACACACACCATACGCGCAACAATGAATACTACTATGGAGAGGAGACCTAAGGTAGAAATAAATGGCACGACAGTAAACATGAGAGGAGACCTTAAGTAAACAAAGACTACAACAATGAATACTATGAGCGGATGATAGTGCAGTTGTAAATATTACCTGCGCAGCCAGGGGGAGCCCTAGCACCGTGGTGGCACCTACGTCCCGTACCGCGTACTGTCTTACAGCTTAAGGGAGTGGTTGTCAAAGTGTGGGGCGGACAGGTGGGGCACAATGAACAGGAGTATGATTTTTTTTATATGCCTATCTTTAATCATTATGCCTTTCTTTTTTGACAAGGCCCAGACGGCATACTGTATGTACCAAATGTATAGGAACCAGGAAATGCGAAAAATATGATTTTACTGTTACCTTTTTCCCAGGGTAATGGGGTCAGGTGGGGCTTGAAAATTCTCCACCTCCAAATTGGGGACAGAAAAAGTTGGTGGTGCATTTCCACTACGGGGTAAAACCCTGGTGTTTGGAGTAAAGCCTCGGGCTTGACGTCTTTCCATTATTGGGGCTGGCCCAGGGCCGGGGCTCAAACGGCCTCAGGCCGGCCCCGCAGTTGGGCAGGGCCGAACCGAAGTCAGACCGAGGACTTCCAACGGGAGTGGGAATGGAATCAAACGTAATAATAAGGTTTTAGCCTAGCCAGCTAGCTGCTACCGCGGACCCAGGTTCCTGTTTGGACCTGAGGTCATTTCCTGAACACATCTTCTCGGCCTTATCAAATAAAGGCTAAAAAGACAAAACATATAACTTGAACAACAAATAGCATTATCTGCGTAAGTGTAAAGTTACTGCCCTTGATTATAAAATCCATAATGCTTTTTATATCTTTTGTTCCGTTCAGTTCAGTGAAATTCTCCTGATGTTCCTCTAGCTATCTGTTTAATGTGTATGGGTCCAAAATGCTCCCGGCTCTGTAAATTGTAAACAAGACTGCGCTGTACACTATTCCAGTCAATCAACATGTTGCTTCAGAAGTGCAGAGGGAATAGTGTCATTTGATTGGATCACAATAGCCGAAGGCTATACCGACAAATGAAAAAAAAAAAAGGTTATAGCCCTCCATTTTAAGTGCTGTGTTCACAGGAAGATAGATTTTACATCATTATTAATTCATTTTGATTCTACACAGTCACGTTAAGGCATAACCACTAACTGCCCAGGCTATTATAACTTTGCCAGTGGTCTACAAATATGATTAGATTCTATGTCTGGTTTGAGAAGTCTAATGAAATCCTTACTTCATCTCAGTCTGTCAGAGGCTGTGTGTGTATGTGTGTGTGTGTGTGTGTGTGTGTGTGTGTGTGTGTGTGTGTGTGTGTGTGTGTTTGGGGGGGCGGGGGGTTACACACATTATATTGATTAAGACAGACAGACAGAGGCGGAAAGCAGACTTAAAACATCAGTCAGGATAATTCTTTGAAATTGCTTTTTGTTTAAATTAATAATCACACTTCTCATGTTATATAGAGGACGTACTCAGGCAGTACAAATTTGGGGCCTGAGGCATATTTGCATTTGATGCTATCATACATTATGTAAGCCGACCGACTGACTCGTTATGAATTTCAAAAGGGCCTTGTTAAGAATGTCATTAATGTAGACCTTCGAATCAATTGACTTTTCTGCCCGTTCCCTCTCCTACCTCTCCTCTGTTATTATCTCTTCCTCTCCTTTTCTCTTTCGTCCCTTTTTCCTTTCCTCCTCTTCTTCGCCTTGTCCTCTCTGTGTCACCCTTTCCTCTCTCTCTATCTCTCTCTCTCTCTCGGGTATATTGAAAAGCTTTCAGTCCGTCCCTTTCATTGGTGAAATGTGATTTCTTTTTCGTTTTTAATCAGTTTGATGGAAAAAAAATGCATTAAACCTTGTTTTCAGTTTGAGGGAATAGCTGTGTGCGTGTGCGTGTGCGTGTGCGTGTGTGTGTGTGTGTGTGTGTGTGTGTGTGTGTGTGTGTGTGGTGGTGGCGGGGGGGGGGGGCGGGTTATTGAGTTATTTTATGATAAAAGTGCATTTCAACAATGATGCATACAGTAATATGAATTACCTGCATATGCAAAAAGAAAAATAAACAAAACTACAAACAAACAAACAAACAAACAATAAACAAACAAACAAATCCACCAAATGTTTGTTGCTGTTGCTGTTGCTGCCGCAGGGCCGAGGCTCCGCCAAAGCCATGACGGCCAGACAAACAAGCAAACAACAACTACTGTACAAACAACTACAAACAAACAAACAAACAAACAAACAAATCCACTAAATGTTTGTTGCTGCCGCAGGGCCGGGGCTTCGCCAAAGCCATGACGGCCAGAGAGGCGGAAGCGTACCTGGGGGACGTGAGGTGCAACATCACCATCCTCAACGACGACAAGATCTTCCTGGAGGCGCCCGCCACACACCCGACGCGCCCACGCAGACACAAGAGGGACACCAACTCACAGCTCCTGGACCTGGTGGTCAGTGTGTGTGTGTGTGTGTGTGTGTGTGTGTGTGTGTGTGTGTGTGTGTGTGTGTGTGTGTGCTTTATGTGCGTGGTATCTGTCATTGTGTTTGTGTGTGTGTGTGTGTGTGTGTGTGTGTGTGTGTGTGTGTGTGTGTGTGTGTGTCTGGTATCCGTCATTGTGTGTGTGTGTGTGTGTGTGTGTGTGTGTGTGGTATCCGTCATTGTGTGTGTGTGTGTGTGTGTGTGTGTGTGTGTGTGTGTGTGTGTGTGTGTG
This sequence comes from Sardina pilchardus, assembly GCF_963854185.1. NCBI lineage: Eukaryota > Metazoa > Chordata > Actinopteri > Clupeiformes > Clupeidae > Sardina > Sardina pilchardus. The sequence goes on along the minus strand of NC_085010.1, from coordinate 12,550,926 downwards.
TGTGTGTGTGTGTGTGTGTGTGTGTGTGTGTGTGTGTGTTGTTGTGATCTCATCTCATACAGTACTGTACATGTACTCAAACAGCTCTTGTGATCTACACAATATCAGGGGAACCTGAGTATTCGAGGCTTCAAAACACATTATTTGGACATAAAGTAGTATCTTTTAAGATTGAACATCAGTCTGGGGGAGTCTGCTCTATATTTTACTCTGCACAAGAGGTGTGGTCAACGGCCATATTAAATTGACTCTGTACACATTTGGATAGTCCTTCAACCAATCAAACCCATGATCCAGGTGTGCTGAGTGGATCAGCCAGTTTGTGATTGGGCCCCGCAGATTTGTAACGGAAGCAGGATAGAGAAAATGTGGAGGTTGCAGCCTGAGACAGAATTTGTAGGACATTTACTGGGACATTTTACACAAAATCCTTAGGACTCAGAAGGACTTTTTGCAAATTGCTTGTAGTACACATTAGAAGAACATTTTGGTAAGAATTTATAGGACACTTACTAGGACATTTGGCTCCTAATTTGTAGGACACTTACTAGGACATTTTACACAGAATGTGTAGGGCGCTCAGAAGGACATGTGGGACTAGCCCATAAATCGATATATATTAATAAATCATGAATTGATGCCCTGGTAGCCTCTGTTCTAGGGTCAGCGATGGCCATATTATTTTAACTGCAACAGCACAGTCTACGGAAGCAGCATGGCTGATCTGAGAGAAGCTACAGTATGTAGTGCTGTTATGATTTATAAATGCATGGCTCACACTTCATCTTGTCGTACTTGCGTGCGTGCGTGCGTGCGTGCGTGCGTGCGTGCGTGCGTGCGTGCGTGCGTGCGTGCTAGTGTGCGTGTGTCAGTGTGTGAAGGTAGATCAGCTGCGAGATCGATACGGCAAACCTCTAGTGTGATATATGCCCAACCGCGCTGGCCTGGCTAATGATGGGCTGTCTAATTGGAGATAGGCACTGTAAATCTCCCCCTGGCCTTGCAGACAGCCGGGACATAAAATATACTCCAGACAACTACTTAGTGTTGTTTTTAATATGTCTGGCTTTGAGATGGGGGTAGACTAGCATGTACAAAACCATGTCTGTCTGTCTGGCTGTCTGTTGTTTTTA
>NC_085010.1:12529793-12542293 GCF_963854185.1 Sardina pilchardus | reverse complement strand
TGAGAGGTACATCAACTGAATCAGGACACATGTGCGGAACCTAAACGTGTGTTGCTGTCATTGTGATTTGATGTACTGTACAGTAGCTGACGCAGGTGAATGTGATGTGCGCAGGACACGGTTGGAGAGCCCCTGTACAAGCTGTTTAAGGCCATCAAGCACCAGGTGGAGAAGGGGCCGGTGGACGCCAAGATGAAGAAGGCCAAGTACACACTCAACGACACGGGCCTGCTGGGGGACGACGTGGAGTACTGCGTCCTGGTGAGTGTGTGTGTGTGTGTGTGTCTGTGTATCTGTATGTTGTCTGTGTGTTGCTGAGATATGCAGTGCAGTGTCCCATCAAGCATTGCTACAGTTGTGTTGAGCTGGAAGATAGTATGTTAGCTACACACACACACACACACACACACACACACAAACTCATCCTCATTTTCTCCTTTTCTGTTACTTACATGCATACACACACTAATGCACAGTTCCACACTTGCATACATACACACATACACACACTAACACACAGATCCACATGGTGTACATAAACCCACACTGTCTTACTCACACACTCACATACACACATTCTCAAATACACATACAGTATATGTACACACATACACACACTCACATACCTACAGTACACAAACCAATGCACAGATCCACACTCACATTCACACATACACACACTAACGCACAGATCCACATGGTGTGCAACACCCACACTTTCTTACTCACACACACATAATCACACACACACACACACACGCACGCACGCACACACACACACACACACACACACACACACACACACACACACACACACACACACACTCGCTGATCCCATTATACCTGCCCTTTCAGCACTATCTCCCTCAATTCTGTGCGGTAATAGCTCAGAGCACAGTGAGGTCAGGGCGCCGAGGGCACAGACCCGCAATGGCTGCCAGTGAGTCTGGTTTCCTCTAATCAGACCCTTAATGCAGCGACTGGAGAGCCAGAACGGCCAGAGCTCCTCTAAACAGGACAGTCTTAGCAAGAAGCAGACGCGCCGATAACGTGTCTACGGAATGAAAGATAGCACAGGCACACTAAATAATAATAACAACAATAACAATGCCCTAGGGATGGCTGCTATTCCAGGCACTGAAGCTCAGTATCAGTCCATTCCGCACCTTACCCCTTTATTTATTTTATTTTATTTATTTTATTTTTTCTGGCGAAGTAGGAGAATATCAATATCGCCGTCGTGGCGGCAGCGAGGTTAAACTGGAAGAGAGGTGGGATTTATGTGGCTTTGGACGCCAGTAGGCACAGTCTGGTTTTGTGTCTCCCAGATAAGGGTATGGGGTTTACGGTCCTCCTGATCTATGGGGCTGTCTGTGGGCTTCCGGGAGGTGCCGGGGATTGTGTGTGTGTGTGTGTGTGTGTGTGGGGGGGTGGTGGATCTCTCACTAAAGTAGGAATTCACAACAAAGCTGGTTGGTAAACTGTAAACGCTTTTGTCTTTGGACATTTGAAGCTTGAACAATTGGAACGGCTTTCAATCAGTGCTTGTAAATATTATGTGTTGTCATTGTAAAACTCATCAGTGTACGTGTGTGTGTATGTGTGTGTGTGTGTGTGTGTGTGTGTGTGTGTGTGTGTGTGTGTGTGTGTGTGTTTCTCGCTTATCTTCTGTTTGTGTGTGTGATGGAGAAATATCTGCTAGTGTAGGTCAAATGAAGGATAATGTTCAATAGTATATCACAGTAAGATTACTAAAATATGAGCGAGTCATTTATGTACAGCAGCATGCACTACGCAAAGATTTTTCCATGCAGATTGAGGTCAAAGGTCAAAGTTCAGAGATCATAGAGATCACTGTGGTGAATGTGTAACCTGATGTGTAACCTGATTTGTAACTGCTGTCCATATTGTCTCTTGGGTCAGACCCTGCAGGTTCTGGTGCACGGGGAGGGTCCGGACGTGACCCCAGTGAAGGTCCTGAATTGCGACACGATCTCGCAGGTGAAGGAGAAGATCATCGAACAGGTGTATCGCAACCTGCCCTACTCTCAGAGGCCCAAGGTGGAGAGTGTCGCCCTAGGTAAGAGAAGAGAAGATCTCCTTACCAAGATTCACTTATCACGTATCATCATCGGAACATCTACATATCTATACCTTCATATGCAATACCAAAATATGTACATGTAACACAGGTAAACTAAGAGGCAAATAGGCCTATACCTGGAACTGGAATATCAGTGGCTCCAAGAGGCAGACCAAAAGTTGTAGCAAAACGTATTTATTTTGTTAATTCATAGATAAGATAATGGCTTGTACTACCACAGACACAAAGGTTCAAGTACCCCCAACCCTGCAAACAAACGTGTAAAAGTAACACTGCAAGGATCACGCTATAAGGCAATATCAAAATCACACCAGTCTCTCACACGGGTATAAATCTTACTGCAAGGGTCACGCTATAAGGCAATATCAAAATCACACCAGCCTCTCACACGGGTATAAATCTTACTGCAAACAATTAATACACACAGCACTGCAACCGTGAAACAAGGCAAGCTGGGGGCAATGCAACCTCACGATAGGGCATACAAACATAGTTAAAATAGACATGCATATAAAGAATAAATATCAAACATTTACATTTACCCAGGCGGGAAGTGCGACGGTCGGGAGAATGCGTTGCCTGCCGCTACAATTACAGCAGCACTAAACATGAACTGATTTGCGCTCTAGACTACAACAAATTAATTCAACTTCACATATCTCACCAACTCAACGTTAATGGCGATTTTCGTGGCGTGCTCTCCCGACTCCCGCATTTCCCAGACAAAGCGGCCGCTTCTCACCTGAGTCTCAAACATTTTAAAAACATACGTTCATCCACACACCTCCCTCACACCTCTGTGACGTCATGACGCAAGTTCATTCACTCAACCAGAGCGCAGCACAGGATGAGATCCAATCACACAAGCAGGACACAACACACACCCAAAACGAAAGGCACTGTGTCAAATAACAAACAGACAGTATCCAAATCACCTCAACCACACAAAAATAACCCTCTACTGGACGCCGTTACATCCCTCCCCACTTTGCAATAGCCATGTCCTCATGGCAGCTTGTCCGTTACGCTTCTTCAATGAGACGAGTGGGTGGCGCCCCCAAGTTAGAGCGAATGGATCGTCTCACACATTGTGATGGGGTTGGGGTAGTTCCAGCACCTGACGGTTGCTGGCTGAGAGGCTGACCATCGTCCTGTTCAGGTTCTTGTTGGGGCGCAAATGTTCTTACAGCAGGCTGTGGACCAGACTGATCATAGACAGTCGAGGTTGGCTGATCATCGCACGCTGGGGTGTGTTGCCGAATCGTCATACCAGAACAGTCATTGTCTGGCAATGGAGCAGTGTTGGATTGACCATCTGTGGAGGAAACTGGAACCAGACAGATGGATAGTTCGTCGTCCCCTGGGATGGACTGTATGCTGCCCCCGCTGGAGCGGTCATCGTCCCGCAGAGCAGTAGTGCTGGGTTGGCCAATCAGTAAGGGACCTGCAAAAGACAGACCATTCCACAGGGAGGCAGAAGGCCCCACATTACCTTGTGGAGAAACAATAGGTGGAATGTTAGATGGCACAACAGAAACAGGACATGGTTTCATTAAATTTCTGTGTAATACCATTTCTCTCCCCTCCCCGGTTTCTGGCTTTACCACATAAACAGGTAGATCAACATTAGGTTGTTTCACAATCACATATGGTTCATTTTCCCAATAATCTGTCAATTTTCCATAAGGCCTAGCACCCCGTTTCTTTAAGAGAACCCTCTCCCCGGGAAGTAAAGGCAAGTTAAGGGGACAATTATCATAATGTGTCTTTTGATGTATCTTGACCTTTCCTGTCTGCTCCCTTGCCGCGCTATGGGCATAAGACAGCCTGCGGTGGTGCGCATGTACCCACTCAGGTAGAGGATCTGACACATCTGGAGGAGATGTCCCTAAGGCCACATCGACTGGCAGGCGTGGGTGCCATCCCAAAAGAAGATAGGAGGGTGTGTGGTTGGTGGAACTATGCACGGCATTGTTATATAAGAAAATCAACTCTGGGAGGTATGATGGCCAGTGTGACTTTTTATCATTCTCCAGTGTGCCTAACAATTGCAGAAGAGTGCGGTTCATTCGCTCACAACCCCCATTCCCCTGAGGGTGATATGGGGTAGTATGAGTTTTCTTGATCTTATATAGGGCGCACAACTGCTGCATCACATGCGATTCAAAATTTGGACCTTGGTCAGCATGTAGTTGTTTTGGGCATCCAAAGAAACGGATAACATTTTCCCATAATGCCTTTGCTGTTGTTGCTGCTGTCTGATCCCGCGTTGGGACAGCCCACGCATACTTAGTAAAGGCATCTATTATCACCAACACATACTGGAGTCCCTCTGAGGATGGAGGTAGTTTAAGAAAGTCCATTTGTAGTATTTCCAGAGGAAATGACGTAATGATTGGGACCAATGGGGCTTTCGTTCGAGTTGTGGGAGCTTTTCGCAAGAAGCAGCGAGAACAAGATGTACTCCAATCCAACACATCACGACCCTGTCCCACCCAGAAGAAGCGACTTCGCATCAGATGGAGTGTCTTCTCTCCCCCAAAGTGGCCTGCGTGCTCATGGCATAGCTTCCAGGCTTGTTTTCTCCATGTAGCTGGCAACACCAGTTGGTGCCACTCTGCCAAACTTTTAGGGTCTCTCAAGCTACGGTACAAGATGTCATTCTTTAAGAAGAGTCTGGAGCGATGTTTCCACAGACGTTTCGCCTCTACAGGGAGTGCTGCTCTCGCTGCAGGTGGAAAGTGTCGTCGTCCTAGGGCCTCTATGACTGCACGGATTACCGGATCATTCCCTTGGGCCTGTTTCCAGTCCACAGAGGTCATCTCAGGGCACTGTTGGGCGGCATCAAGAGGTTTGACAGCTGGGGATCCCAGGCCTATTGTGTCACAGCAAGCATGCACCACCTCAGAGCATACCGTTTCCATCGGGTCAACGTCCTCCTCTCCAGGGTCGTTGGTCTGTAGGGGCACTCGAGACAGAGCATCTGCATTAGCATTTGTTTTCCCTGCTCGGAATTTAATCTCAAAGTTATAATTTGCTAGTTGAGCAGCCCATCTCTGTTCTACACTCCCTAAATTTGCAGTTTGTAAATGAGCAAGGGGATTGTTGTCAGTAAAAACAAGAAATTTTGCACCTAGCAGATACTCATGGAATTTCTGTGTAATGGCCCACTTAAGGGCCAAAAATTCCAATTTAAAGGAGCTATAGTTTGAGTCATTCTTTTCTGATGGATGTAAACTACGGCTCGCGTAGGCTATAACTCGCTCCTTCCCCTGCTGGACTTGGGCTAAAATAGCTCCCAAACCCCTGTGACTGGCATCAGTGTAAAGCACAAAAGGAAGTGTGAAATCGGCATATGCCAACACAGGCGCTTGGACTAGTGCCTGCCTTAGCTGTTGAAAGGCGTCTTCTGCCTCAGCGCCCCAGTCCTTTAGTGGCTGTGTCTTCTGACGAGTTTGGTTCCTGGATTGGCCACAAAGGAGCTTGTTAAGAGGCATGGCAACTTTAGAAAAATCTTTTATAAAGCGGCGGTAGTAGCCAGTCAGCCCTAGAAATGCTCTAAGTTCCCGAACTGTAGTTGGTTGTGGCCATTCCTGTATAGCTTCTACCCGCTCATGTAAAGGTGCAATGCCTTGCTCAGACACCACATGACCCAGGTATTTTACCTCTTTTTGGAAGAGAAAGCACTTACTGGGCTTCAATTTAAGACCTTGGTCTGCCAAGCGCTGGAACACCAGCTCAAGTCGCTGTAGATGGGATGAGAAGTCAGGTGAAAAAATAATAATATCATCCAAATAAATTAATAAACTTTGAAAGTTTAAATCCCCTAAACAAGCCTCCATTAATCTTTGAAATGTAGCTGGCCCGTTACATAACCCGAATGGCATGCGATCCCATTCATACAAGCCCATGGGTGTTATAAAAGCTGTTTTTTCTCTGTCCTCTGGGTGAACAGGGACCTGCCAGTATCCACTGGCCAGATCCAGAGTAGAGAAGAACTTCGCCTGGGAAAGCATGGTCAAAGACTCCTCAACACGTGGGAGGGGGAAGGCGTCTTTACGTGTAAGGGTGTTTAATTTACGGTAATCCACACAAAAACGTGTGGACCCGTCCTTCTTTTTCACCAACACAATTGGCGAAGCCCATGGACTTGTGCTCTTGTGTATAATGCCAGCTTCCAACAGGTCTTGTAGGAGAACACGCACCTCTTGATAGAGGCTAGGGGCAATTTGACGATGACGCTGTCGAACTGGAGCCGAATCACCTGTGGGAATCTCGTGAAAAACAGTATGGGTGTACCCGTAGTCATCATCACTCAAGGCAAAAACATGTCTGTATTGAGCCAGTAAACATCTCACCTCTTGGGTCTCTTTGGGGGACAGTCCGGAATTCTCCAGCTCTACTGGGATGTTGCTTGGGTCAGAACTAGGGAGGGAAACTTCTGGTTCAAGGTGGACTTCCATCACGCCAGCCGTCTCCATCGATAGTTGCACTGCACCCGAGACAACATCTGTTGGTTTAATCAAGGACATTTGAGCTAATTTCTGGTACTTTTTGAGAAAAAGGGGGCGGTTACACAGGTTTTTCAGTCTTACTGGGACAGTGTTTCCTTTAGCAGACACAACAGCCCGAGCTACCCAATAGGCCTCGGTCTCTGGTGGTGCCTCAACCAACCCAAAGTATGGCCGACCTCCTGGTCCACCACGCACACGTCCTGGAAGAACCATCTCTTTTCCCGGTGGTACTTCAGTGTTGGTCAGTACTCTCACAAAACTCACTTCACCATGACCATCATTGAATTTGGCTTCTTCACTACAAAGTCGCATTGCGGACGTCCACGCCTGACGGCCAGATGGGGTCGCTTCGAGCACCAGATCCAGGTTAGCATGCTCTCTTGATGGGATCTTATCTTTAAACAAAATGGACCAACAGTGACGGAGAATATTCATTCCTAACAAGCATGGGCTACGGGTTAGACATTGATCTCGCACTACAATAATGCCACAGCTGGGGAGTGTCAGACCGCCGATACCAACAGTTGTTTCTAGGCACCCAACATACGGGATTGACCTCCCATTAGCAGCTGTAAGCGAGAGCCATGCAGAGGGGTCTTGTAACTGAGCACCACAGTCTCCAAACAGTTCTTTAAATGTACTTTCTTTTAAAAGACTAACTTGAGAGCCAGTATCGATCACACATGGCACTTCCTGTTCGGCCAACCGTGCCATAACAATGGGGCTTTGTCCTACCAAGTTGTTAAGAGCTCTTCCTCTCACCCCGGTTTCCCCCACTGACAACCCCGCGTCAGTGGGGTTTACTAGTTTAAAGGGCGCGAGCCCACAGAATTTGAGCGCTCCCGCTGCTGACAATGCCTCTGGATGTGACCTGGCTGATGGCATTGGCTACAAATGGGTTTCCCGTCAGAAGTATATTGATGTAAGCGGGGTGCATGGGGCCTAAAAGACTGCCTATTTGTATAAGAGGGGGTTGGTAGACTAGATCGCCGCCCCCTATGGTAGTCGTATGACTCATAGTTCTGTCCAGTCATGCTTCTAGAGGTTAAGCTAAACTCCTCTCTAAGCTCACTCGCAATACCTTTTGAAAGTGTCACCATCTGGTCCTTGATCTCAGCAGCCATTTCCTCTCTTAGTTCTTTCTTCAACTGTTGGAGGTCAACCTGGGTGGAAGGAAGTCTTGTTACCTGTCCCACAGCATCACATGCAGCTAGGCCAACCTCTCCATTCACTTCCAGGCGTATGGAGGCCTCTCGATAAGTAGCTGCAAAAGACAGATCTGGAGTAGACCGAATGAGAGTACGCAATTCTCGTTTCAACAGTTTATCTTGCATTCCATCCACAAACTGATCACGCATTAGGGAATCGCAGTTACGCATACTGACTGAATCTTTTTGCTGCAGCTTTTTAAAGAGCTCCTGTAGTCTGAGAGAGAAGTCAGACACTGTCTCAGATGGTTGCTGTCGGCAGCTGAAACATAGAGAGCGGAGGACTGAGGCAGACATTTTATCCCCATAAAGATCTTGAAGCCTATCAAAGACTTTCTTAGCAGTGTTTCTGTTCTCTACAGCAGTGACCAATATTTGCCGTTTGGCATCCCCCTCTAATTGATTTAAAATAAAATCAACTTGTACACTGTCTGGGATTTTATACATTCGAAACATTGCGTTTAAATTTTCAACCCATTCAGTCAGGCTTATTTCTGAGTCCCTCCCCTTAAATCTTTGCCCCCACATATTGCCTGAAAAAAAAGGTGACATTAGCATTGGTGTAAAATTTGACTCAGCAGATGATGTACCCTCCCCTGAAAGAGACATTTTAGCACAATGGTCTTAATTGAGGCCACTGAAAACCAGTCCAGGCCCTGCTTAGCAGCGCCAGTTGTAACACAGGTAAACTAAGAGGCAAATAGGCCTATACCTGGAACTGGAATATCAGTGGCTCCAAGAGGCAGACCAAAAGTTGTAGCAAAACGTATTTATTTTGTTAATTCATAGATAAGATAATGGCTTGTACTACCACAGACACAAAGGTTCAAGTACCCCCAACCCTGCAAACAAACGTGTAAAAGTAACACTGCAAGGATCACGCTATAAGGCAATATCAAAATCACACCAGTCTCTCACACGGGTATAAATCTTACTGCAAGGGTCACGCTATAAGGCAATATCAAAATCACACCAGCCTCTCACACGGGTATAAATCTTACTGCAAACAATTAATACACACAGCACTGCAACCGTGAAACAAGGCAAGCTGGGGGCAATGCAACCTCACGATAGGGCATACAAACATAGTTAAAATAGACATGCATATAAAGAATAAATATCAAACATTTACATTTACCCAGGCGGGAAGTGCGACGGTCGGGAGAATGCGTTGCCTGCCGCTACAATTACAGCAGCACTAAACATGAACTGATTTGCGCTCTAGACTACAACAAATTAATTCAACTTCACATATCTCACCAACTCAACGTTAATGGCGATTTTCGTGGCGTGCTCTCCCGACTCCCGCATTTCCCAGACAAAGCGGCCGCTTCTCACCTGAGTCTCAAACATTTTAAAAACATACGTTCATCCACACACCTCCCTCACACCTCTGTGACGTCATGACGCAAGTTCATTCACTCAACCAGAGCGCAGCACAGGATGAGATCCAATCACACAAGCAGGACACAACACACACCCAAAACGAAAGGCACTGTGTCAAATAACAAACAGACAGTATCCAAATCACCTCAACCACACAAAAATAACCCTCTACTGGACGCCGTTACATACATATTTGTACATTTATACAGTATGAACATATTTACCAAACATATTTTATGTTAATGTAGTTTCTATACTGTAAATATCCAACCATTTATTCTGTATCACGATATTTGATCCATGCATTATACAACACAGATCGACATGCGTATATTTTTAAAACATAAACATTGACATTCGTTTAACAAAAATGTATATATAATCTATTTTGAACACACCACCTACACTATGCGATGGACCCAGGAGGTGTTTATCTACAGTATGTCATCATTATGATATGTAGTGTTTTAAGCTGCATCAATTTCAATGCAAATCTGCACACTTAGTCAGTATAAACTGCACTAAATCATTCAGCAGATGTTTGTTTTTTTTTCGTCCAGAGCACCCCCGAATACAGTAGGCTTGTGCCTCAGGTTTTTCAGAACAATTAAATCGCCCCCAGAACTTTCTTGGGCTTTGCCATCTGGGTTCACTAATTAGCACACCTTCACAGCCACGGCCAGGAAGTGTTGGCTAATGAACCCATTTAAATTGTGCCGACTTAACTTTTCTGACGTGAACTTTGGAGCTGCGTTGTTCTGACTCCTGGTCCGGTTAATGCCCACTTGTCTTCTCTGCTTCTTGTCTTCTGCCGCCCATCTCTAACTCTGCATTGACACAGAGAACAGAATTTAGGGAAACAAGTAGGGAATTTAATGAAACTCGCAATGTCCAAACCGAGAGAGAGAGAGAGAGAGAGAGAGAGAGAGAGAGAGAGGAAGAGAGAGAGGTAGAGAGATAGAGAGAGAGAGAGAGAGAGAGAGAGAGAAAGAGAGAGAGCAGAGCACCAGGCTCATTGTGATTCTGAGAAGGAACTGGACCCTTGAGCAGGGAACCGAGGGTTCTTTAATTCAGTCCCGTAGTCTTGCGGTTCTGCTGGATGACTGCAGAATCACTGATATGACTACGCCTCTGAATGACACGCACACACACACACGCACACACACACACACACACACACACATACACACACACACATTCTGTCCCTCACACACACACTGTCACTCTCACAACCACACACATACATGTACACACACACATGCATATTTTCTTTCCACATACTGTACACACACATAATACACACACAGACTCACACACGCGAGAGACTCTTTTTCTCAGTCATGTGAGGTTAGGCAGGAATGGGTGGAATTACATTTTCTTTGGGGGTGTTCCGCCAGAGTTATGGGAGCCTGTGCCATTTCCATTTATCACACACTTTTTCACAGTCACACACACACACACACACACACACACACACACACACACACACACACACACATACACACACAGTGAGATATGCACTTTGTATTTCATAGGTACAACTTGAGCCATTTCAGAGTCAGAAGTGTTTAAAAGAATCCTCCTATCTAACTCTGGAGTAGACAACCAAAAGTTAATGTGTTCTTTCAACTGCATTTTTCTGAACAAAAAACCCCCTGCAATTCCCACCCCTACCACAGAGTGGCGCCCAGGTTCCACAGGGCAGATCCTTTCTGACCTGGACCTTACCTCCCAGAAGGAAGGCCGTTGGAAGAGGCTCAACACACTGGCCCATTACAACGTGAGTCTGTCTCCTCCACTTCTCTCCAACGCACAGCTTTAGATTTCGCCCTGCAGCTCGGGCTGGAAACCTGCACATCCTGCTTCCTGTCCGTATTTGCTGGAACCAATCACAAACTAGATTATCCACCAGGGGCGCACCCGGATCATTGGTCTGATTGGTTGAAGGACTATCCAAATGTGCACAGAGTCATTTGAGCTATGCCCGTTGATCATGCCTCTTGTGCAGTAGAAATACAGCGCAGACTTTCCAGACTAATGTCCAATCTTAAAAGAATGAGCTTAGTCTGGTGATAGCCAGACTAGGCAAATACTGCATTCAGCATGCCATGTTTGCAGAACTTTTATTGTTATCTTTGTGAAGCCTGGATTTCCCCCTGCTGTAATTCAACTGATAAAGCAAGGTGCTAACATTGCTAAGCTCAGGGGTTTGATGGCCAGCCTCTGGTTCTTGTATTGTGCGTAAAAGGTGGTTGCACTGTTGTTGCCATCCAATTGCTCTGCAGCTTGAACGGTCTCGCTCGCTGCGAGTCACTTTGGATAAAAGCATTGGCCAAATAATTTAGAACATCAAGAATTCAGATGCAAAAGCCTCTAAAAGCCACTTCTGTCAAAAATGTGATAACGATGGTGTGTGAATGCTCTCTACACTTAGTATACGATAATTAGATAATTTTGCTTCAAAACACACTAAATACCACTCTGCTCCTGGTCTCAAATATTGATTTAAACCCTATAGGAGCCTCATACAAAATGTCATTTAAAAGAAAAGTGCTCAGGCAGATTTAAAGGGTTTTTGCATCAAATATACGATACAATAGTTGAACACCTACACTTTCTCAACCCAGTGCTGCAGGTTAACAGCATGGTTTGTCTGCACAGTCTTGTGTAATCCTTGTATAACTTTTCTAAAGTGTTAAAGTCTGAAAGTGCGGTCTGTTAACTGCCAGACCTTGGGGCCCTCAGCGCCAAGGCTGTACTTTATTTCGGTGTTGTGTAAGTGCCTGTAGGATAAAAGCCCTTTTGAAGATGAATGGGCGTAGATGTACAATTAGGATGCATTCAGTGCATTTCTGCAGGTTCCTCCGTGCCATGGGGCGGAGCGCTGGCTATTTGTCGCTAGCACAGTAGAGTTGAATAGGGAATTAAATGGGTCTGATGTATGTACTTATTAAAGTTCTGATTGGAGACAGTTGGAGGCAAAATGACCTGTTGATTGATGGGTACAGATTTCAAAGCGCTCTCTCTCTCTCTCTCTCTTTCTTTCTCTCTGTGTATCTGTGTGTGTACTTGTATGTCTGTCCTTATGTGTGTGTGTGTGTGTGTGTGTGTCTGTCTGTCGTTGTGTGTGTGTGTGTGTGTGTGTGTATGTGTCTGTCCTTATGTGTGTGTGTGTGTGTGTGTGTGTGTCTGTCTGTCTGTCTGTCGTTGTGTGTGTGTGTGTGTGTGTGTGTGTGTGTGTGTGTGTGTGTGTGTGTGTGTGTATGTGTGTGTTTAGGTGCGAGACAA
>NC_085010.1:12514793-12524793 GCF_963854185.1 Sardina pilchardus | reverse complement strand
GTGTGTGTCTCTCTCTGTGTGTGTGTATGTGTTTCCCTGTGGGAGTAGGTGGTTTATATTATGATAATGTTGATATGAGGATTTTATTGTTAGTTTTACACACACTATTAGCGTAACTGTGTGTGTGTGTGTGTGTGTGTGTGTGTGTGTGTGTGTGTGTGTGTATGTGTGTGTGTGTGTGTGTGTGTGTGCGTATGTGCGTGCATGTGTGTGTGTGTGTAAGACAGAGAGAGAGGTTAGGTTATGTACCCCTCTGGCTCCTGTGTGTGAGAAGAATAAGAACAGACCTATCAGTGTGATGTGAGCCCTTTGTGTGTGTGTGTGTGTGTGTGTGTGTGTGTGTGTGTGTGTGTGTGTGTTAGCGTGTTTGGGTGTGTGTGTGCGCTCATATACTTCCTCTGCCTTGAGAAATGACATCTCTTTCTGGCCGTGCGAGACGCGAGCAGGCTCGTGATGAATGTTTGATAGTGTGTGTTAGTGCGTGGGTTGTGAAGACAGAGGGGACCCATCCGTCAGACACAGTGTGAGTGTGTTTCTGTGTGTGTGTGTGTGTGTGTGTGTGTGTGTGTGTGTGTGTGTGTGTGTGTGTGTGTGTGTCTGTGTGTGTCTGTGTGTGTGTGTGTGTGTGTGTGTGTGTGTGTGCGCTCGGGTGCTAGAGGGGACGGCACAGCACAGCACAGAGCTGCCAATCAACTTCCTTGAGTCAGTCACTTCTCACCCTCATAGTCATATTCAAATTCAGACTGAGTTTAGGGCCACTTAAAGGTGTGTAGCTGCAGATGGAGAGACATATCTGAAGCTGTGTAATAATGCTTGCACAGGTACACACGCACGCACGCACGCACGCACGCACGCACGCACGCACGCACACACACACACACACGCACACACACACACACACACACACACAATGATTATGAATATGTTCTCTCTCTGTGAGTGTGTGAGTTTTTGTTTTGAATAACCCTGAGTGTCCTGAATTTTTTTGTGTAACTTTGTTTATATTTACATTTCATGTTTTACTTTACATGATATTCCATTTGCCACTCTCTCTTTGTCCCCCAACTCCCTTTCACTCTGTGTCTCTCTGTCTCCCCCTCTGTCTCTATCTCTCTCTCTATCTATCTATCTATCTATCTATCCATCTCTCTCTATCTCTCTATCTCTCCTTCCGCTCCTTCACACTCTCCCGCTGCAGTCTGCCCCTGCGCTATTGGGTGAACATCCTGAAGAACCCCCATTTCATCTTCGACGTGCACATGTCGGAGGTGGTGGACGCCTCGCTGTCCGTTATCGCCCAGACCTTCATGGACGCCTGCACCAAGACGGAGCACAAACTCAGCAGGGTGAGCAACGCAGCAACGCAGAGCCTCATGGGATAACCCATAGGACAACCCCCCCCCCCCAACACACACACACACACACACACACACACACACACACACATCCCCAAAACGCCTGGAAATGTGGTAACACTAACCCGTTTTAGCCTCTTTTTAGTGGTGTGTGCGTGTGAGCTTGACAAAGCCTGAGAAAAAAGCCTTTGGCTAACCAGTCTTTTTAAAAAGAAAATAAACTGAGAACTAGTGTGAGTCAGCAAGTTGTTGAGACACCAGCACAACTGTGTGTGTGTGTGTGTGTGTGTGTGTGTGTTTTGAGGATTTTTTATCGATTTTATTCAGTGATTTTATTTTAGGGGAGGTTTGAGAGACAGTTGTTCTAGTATGCAAGATCGAAAGACAGGAACTTAAAAAAAAAAAAAAAAGCCCTTAATAAGGTTTTGGGAATACTCTGAGATTGCGGTCACTAGGGTCCCCCCTAGATTGCTAACATGACTTGGCAGTGGTGGTGTTGAGTCCACCATTGGAGAGTCTCTGGACGCAGGTGCTGTTGTGAATTGAAGAGACTTTAATCAGCAGAGGTGAGAATCAAGAGGCAGCGAATAGCCGTCGGCATTCTAAACAGAGAGAACACTCTGGGGAGACCCAAGGACCCGCTTAAAAAATGCAGAGAAGGATCATTAAAACGGGGTAGAGAAAACAGATTCAGACTGAGGAAAAAAAGGAGGAGCAGAACTTAGCCTAAGACAAGGAATTACCTACATCACCCTGAAGAACGGTGGAAAACTTTTAGAAAACACTTTTATCATCTACCTAGTCCCCCTTTGAGAGAGTTAGCGCCTTGGAATTAATTACTTAAATGCCAAGGTTGTTGCTGCTGCCTGGCAATACATGCATAGGGTTGACTGAGTGCTTCTTTTAGACTGTCGGTCAATGACTCAAAAAAAGACTTCAAACTACTCTGAACTCTTCTAGCCAAGATGGGGTCAATGCTGGTCAACAAATACCAAAACATGAATCGCAGACCAAACTGAAAACAGTAGACAGTAATAAGACAAAGCCAGAGACAGGTGGCTGAGAATGGACAGCAGTTGAGAACTGCACGGAGCCATGGAGACCACACTAACCGTCCGGTCAAGGAAAGTGGAGCCAATGGCGCCATCTGGTGGTAGTATTAGGGAAGCACCAGAACCTCAAAACAGTGATAGCACCCAGAAAGATTGTGGGATACCATCATTGGCCGGGTGTCCCAGATTCGTTAAGAAGCTCTTAAGTGCTAAGAACTTCCTAGGAGCGCTCTAAGAACGTTCTAAGAACGCTCCTAAGAAGTTCTTAGCACTTAAGAGCTTCTTAACGAATCTGGGAAACGCAGCCCTTGTGTGTGCACGTTTTTATTTATTAACATTTCAGGATGAGGTAGATGGTTTACAAGTTGCATTGAGGTCTTGTCTATAAATAATATGTTCATTGTTTGCACATTCTCTGTATTGGAGACCGTTATGGCTGGAAGCAAATTCCTTGTAAGGTGTGTAAAGTCCATCGTTCTGATGACCTCTATTATCTGTTTGTCATCTCCCCAGGAATCCCCAAGCAACAAATTACTCTATGCAAAGGAGATCTCCACATACAAGAAAATGGTGGATGAGTGAGTGATGGTTCAGTTCTTTTTAGTTTCTTTTCCCAGAGTTCCTGTACTTCAACGAAATCAGTTGCATCAGCAATCAGATGCACTCAGCATCTGAGTGTAACCTCGAGTGACCTTGGTGATATTTTTTTGTGTCCTTATAGTTATTACAAGGGCATCAGACAGATGGTACAAGTGAGTGACCAGGACATGAACACCCACCTTGCAGAAATATCACGGGTGAGTGTGTGTGCGTGTGCGTGTTTGAGGTGTGTGTGTGTGTGTGTGTGTGTGTGTGTGTGTGTGTGTGTGTGTGTGTGTGTGTGTGTGTGTGTGTGTGTGTGTGTGTGTGTGTGTCTGTGTCTGTGTCTGTGTCTGTGTCTGTGTCTGTGTCTGTGTCAGTGTGTGTGTGTGTGTGTGTGTGTGTGTGTGTGTGTGTGTGTGTGTGTGTGTGTCAGTGTGTGTGGGTGTGTGGGTGTGTGGGTGTGCGTCATGTCGCTATGCATGTGTTCACTGTTATTCCCTTTAATTGTTCTCCATGTGTGAGAGAAAGTGTAAACAACCGAGTAGGACATTAGGACTCCAGGACAACAGATTAATGTGAATGATGGGCAATATCCAAAGTGTTACTGGGGCTAATTTAATAGATGTAATAGATTAGCTTTAGCTAATCTGATAACTGGCAACATTAATAAGGCAGGACAATGCTGCCCCACTCCACATGATACCACAGGAACTTTGCATGTGGATATACTTTGCACTTTGCCTGTTATTTTGTTCAATTAGGGCCTTTTGAGGTGTGTGTGTGTGTGTGTGTGTGTGTGTGTGTGTGTGTGTGTGTGTGTGTGTGTGTGTGTGTGTGTGTGTGTGTCCTCATTGTCCTAAACTGCTCTATTTTCTCCTCGTGTTTGCCAGTCTCACACAGACAAACTGAACACCCAGGTGGCTCTGCATCAGCTTTACCAGTATGCCAGCAAATACTATGATGGGGTAGGTCTACTCCCTTCTCCCTTCTCTCTCTTGCTTCTCTTCTCTCTTCTCTCTCTTCTCTCTCTCTCTTTCTTTCTTATCAGTCTTGCTCTCCTTCTCTTCTCTTTCTCTCTCACTCTCTCATCTCTGTATCTCTCTCTCTCAAATTTAAATTCAAATTCAAATTCAAAGGAGCTTTATTGACATGAAGTGTTGCCAAAGCAGACATATGACAATGCAGATAAAACAAAGAGAAAACATAATGATGATAAGCTAGCACACCCTCTCTCTCTCTCTCTCTCTTCCTAGAGAGTAAATGATGGAGTTGGTCTATCCTTCTCTGTACTTTTTCTTGTTCTCTCTCTCTTCCCTCTCTCTTTCCCTTCGTTATTCCTCTCCGTCTCTCCCTCTATCCATCAGATCATTGCTTTTGAAGGTTGTTTTGTGGTATCTGGCCCAGGGGTGTTTACTTTTGACTGGTGGAGCACTGATTTTATAAACAACATTGTATACCTGAACCTCTTCTCTCTTTTCTCTCATTCCCCACTGCTTCTCTATCTCTCTCTTTTTCTCTCTGGCCTTCTTTCTTTCCTTCTCTCCCTCTCTTTATCTTCTCTCCCATCTCTCTCTCCGTCTCTCTCCCTCCTCTCCTCTGTATCTCTCTCACTCCTTTCCTCTCCCATCTTTTTCCATCTCTCTCACTCCTCTCCTCTCTCCATCTCTCTCCATCTGTCTCCCATCTCTCTCTCACTCCTCTCCTCTCCATCTCTCTCTCCATCTCTCTCTCACTCCTCTCCTCTCTCCATCTCTCTCTCCATCTGTCTCCCATCTCTCTCTCACTCCTCTCCTCTCCATCTCTCTCCCACTCCTCTCCTCTCTCCATCTCTCTTTCACTCCTCTCCTCTCTATCTCTCTCCCACTCCTCTCCTCTCTGTCTCTCTCTCTCTCCTCTCTCCATCTCTCTCCCACTCCTCTCCTCTCTCTGTCTATCTCTCTCTCTCTCTCCTCTTCTCTCTCCATCTCTCTCACTCCTCTCCTCTCTCCATCTCTCTCCCACTCCTCTCCTCTTTCTGTCCCTCTCTCTCTCTCCTCTCTTCTCCATCTCTCTCTCACTCCTCTCCTCTCTCCATCTCTCTCCCACTCCTCTCCTCTCTCTGTCCATGTCTCTCTCTCTCTCCTCTCCTCTCTCTCTCCATCTCTCTCTCACTCCTCTCCTCTCTCTCTCTCTCTCCTCTCCTCTCTCCCTCTCCTCTCCTCTCCTCTCTCTCCATCTCTCTCTCACTCCTCTCCTCTCTCCCTTGCTCCTCCTGTAGATCATCGCGTCCCTGGACGAGGACCCGGCGGCGCAGAGCAAGCAGCTGACCCTGCGTCTACAGCAGATCGCCGCCGCGCTGGAGAACAAGGTCACTGACCTCTAATGACCCGCTCCCAGGTCAGCGTCGGGGCCGTAACCAGGGACAACAGAGAGAGAAAGAGAGAGAGAGAGAGTGTGTAAGAGAAAGAGAACGAGAGCGAGAAAGAGAAAGAGGTCAAAAAAAGAAAGTGAACAAAGGAGAGAAAGATGAGAGGGGTGGATGTGTGTCCCTCCCTCTGCCCAAAGACATAGAGACTCCTTTGGGCTTTTGTGGGCAGAGAGATCTCCGTTGGATGAACAGCTTGGCATGGACGCTGTACTGTACACTTACAAAGAATGGACAGTAGAAAGGCATGAAGGACTCTTTCTCTCTCTCTGACCCTGGATTGCCCGCCATGGACCCCCCCTTCCACACACGCCCCTGGGGCCTCATTTATAAAACTTTCTTACGCACAGATTTGATCTAAGACTGTGCGTACGCTCAAATCCATGCCAACGCTCAGATTTATAAAGACCGTCTTTGACGTGGAAAAGTGCTTATCTCCACGTCAGGTTCCAACCTGACGTACGATCATTTCCGTGTGGTAGTGCCAGGGTACTGCAAGTAATCTGAGGTCCAAATGCGATGAATTCTCAAAATTCCAAGAAGACCAACGATCTCATGTAGTTCTCTACCATATGCATGATCAATATCAGCAGAAGTTGTAAGTAGTAAGTATAGAAGTTAAAGTTTTAACTAATTCTTAAAGGTTGGAAAAGGAAAGTGAAAAAATCCTATAATATTGTAGTGGAGGCTAAAAGTGGAGGCTAAAAGTAAGTAAACGCAGTTTATTCACCCCCAGCATTTCAAAAATAGAGTTTATCAACCTCTCCAAAGACGTATTCACCTATTTCAACTTTTAACATTGAAAAAGCACACTGTATTATCTGCATTCACAATATGAACACTCATCAACACTCTAAGAACCATTTAATCCACCAATCTTGAATTTCCCCTTGGTGATCAAAAAAGTATCTATCTATCTATCTATCTATCTATCTGTCTACCTATCTAGCCTATCTATCTATCTATCTATTTTATAAACACTTGAATTCTGAATGCGTTATGAAACGGCGCATTACCGCGATCACAGAATTCATGGGTTACCCACTTCTTATTTTACTACTACACCCGTGCCATGCCTAGGCTATATCTTATCTATTTCATAGCATTCAAAAAAGCAGGCAGGCCATAGAGTCATCTATATATTTAATGTTCCCATCGATATTGACCATAAAGTGTCCATTTACGCTTGTTTAGAAGAGGGAAATATGACTTGCGTTCATGATATTCCAAGCTCCACAACAGAAAGATAATATTATAATGTAGGCTATATATGGACAGGTATTTTTCAGCATCTATACATCGCAAATAGACATAATCTATAGATAGATAGATAGATAGATAGATAGATAGATAGATATTTTATTGATCCCCAAAGGGAAATTCAAGAATTTGGTGTTAACATTCCATTGTCACGGTAATTGCATTGTTGCCTTTATCAAACGCACGCACAGGCGCATTACCGTGATCACAGAATTCATGGGTTACCCACTTTATATAAAAATACATAAAGGTAAATAGACATAATCTATCCTCTGAAAAGCAGAGTTTTGCATCTTCATAATTGCGGCCGAGTTGCAAGGAGTTATAGCACGCGTCTGATTGCATAGCCTGTGTCTGATGGCAGTGCCCAAGACCAGATGGCAATACGTGGATAATAACAATTAGGATAATGCAGGCTAAAATATAAAAATATATAAAGGTAGGCCTAAAGGTCACTGGACATTCTTGAAAGTAAACAGTCGCTGACATCGATATTTCTTGAATCCCGACGCGCAGAATGAATGAAGATTGACCGGTGAACTTATACTATTCGCTATAGGCCTACAGTTAAAACATAGCCTATCCATAAACGTTCGGTCTACATGACATACAGTATCTCGCTTATAATGAGTCCGCCGTAGGCTACATGGGCAGTATCTAACCCTGGGTCATATTGGAAACGCCATACTGTACCATAACGTATAGGCCTAAATTAGTATGATGTACTGTAGGTATTTCCGTCATAAGGTAGCCTACTATGTTCTATTACCAAAGTAAACCTACTACATTTGCCACACATTGCCTACTACATTACAGCAAGCAGAAGGAATAAAAGCAAGCAGAGGACAATGGACATGGATGCATATTTCTTTCCAGAAAGCGCTGCTTGGAAAATTATAATTAGTTATTCGAACTAACAGCGCATAAACATATAGGTTAACATCAGATGGCATAGGCTAGGCCTTTACAGTTTCCAATATATGTATTTTAGGTACAACTCAGCCATCGATTGCATTAAAGCCTATGCTAATGATATTGATGAGGGGGCGTGTACAAGGCGGAGACATAAAATCACCCGGCTGCGCACAAATTCACGTTCATTTGCGATTTATAATGGCCACATCTGCAAGAGTGGCGTACGCACGTTTTTTTGTGCGTACGTTCGTTTCTCTGAATCACACGTACGATCATATCAGAAATGATCTAAGATCAAATGAAAGATGGTTTCTACGCGATACTTTTATAAATGAGGCCCCTGGACTCTCACAAGAGTGGGTAGGTGGGGTTGGGGTCCCCCCCATATCCCCCTTCCCAATACCCCCCTCCCCACACCCCCCAAGATGGTACGCAAACAAGAATAGGATATCTCCCCCCCAGCCCCCATTCTTCTCCCTGGAAAGAGGAATATGCTTACGTGATGGTACGCGACACAGAAATGAATCATTTGGTTCTGATTTTACGTTCAAATCTCCACGGCAGTTAACAGATGTGACATTTTCTTCCTGCGTAGCGCGAGATAAATGATTAGTATTTTATGTAAATATATTTTTTACGCTTAAAGGGTATGTGTGTGTGTGTGTGGGTATGCTTGTGTGTGTTTGTTTCTGTATGTATGTGTGTGTTTGCGTGAGAGAGTAGCATACGTACATATATATATATATATATAAATGGTTTGATTGGTGATTTTTATTTTTGATAGTCGCTGGCCCGTCTGGGCTCGTTGACCTTTTTAAAAGCACATGTTGTCAGCGTGGGACCGTACTCTGCCAAAGTGTCCCTGCTGGAACATAGGAGACCTAGCCAGCCGCAGCCAGCCTGTCCAAATCATCAATAGGTAACCCCCCCCCCCCCCGCCCTCTCTCAATTCCCCAACCCACCAACGGAGGTGCTTGATGAGTGTACCCCTCCACCCCCCCCCCCCCCCCCCCAACCACACCCCCAAGGGTGTAACTCTCCCCACCCCCAACCTTGGGTCGGTAACATCGACCCGATGGTGTTCCGTTTTGTATAAAACATTATGTTACAAACATATGTTATATTACAATATGCCTTTTGGTGTGCCAAGTAGCCAATGATATCCCCAATGCTTTTTTTCTCTCTTTTGGTTTTGAAAAATACCCTTTTTTGTCAGTTTTTATTATTTTTTAAAATCAAATATTGGAGCTATAATGCAGTGATTGTTGTCTTAATATAAATGTCTATCATGGATGGAGAATCAGTAAGTTGCTGAAGTGCTGACCTGAGCTTCCACTCATCTGGGTCTTCATAGTTGATATTAAAAGACCTTAAAACCGCTGAAGGCTGCAGATGCGTGTGCATGTGTGGGTGTATGTGTGTGTATGTGTGTGTGTGTGTGTGTGTGTGTGTGTGTGTGTATCTGTGTGTTTCCCTCTCTTTGTCATAAAGTGGCAAATACCCTCCAGCCGAGTGCATAATCGCGTGACTGGCCGAAGGTTTCTATGGTGGCGCATGACGGTGACGTGGCATCACCTGATCAAGATTCCGTCCGAGGAACGGATATTTTTGTCTAAAAAGTGCCGACATTACAGCAAGCGTATTGCATTTTTATATACATGCGTATAATATGCATACTGTCTTTACGTTCTTTAACCACTCACTGCGAGACGTGATCTGCCTTATTTCCTCAACAAACAGCAAATATGGGCTTGTTTACAGTTGTGTTTTGGAAAATCACTAATGACACATATAATGGACGATATCCTTTTTGAATATTGACTTGAGACCACTTGATTGTGTCAAATAAAATAAAAAAAGATGCTACAAACCTGTTTCTGTTGTGCTGATGAGCTCACTTAGTAGTAGCTGACGTGTGTCAGAACCACTTGGCTCGTACAGCGGTAATGACTTTAAAGGGAGACCACACCGATTGCTAGATTGGACGAGGAATGTTTAATAAATAAATAAAGGTGTATCAGTAAATGTGGTGATCATGATCAATCAAAAGTATAGTGTTCATCAGTGAATGAAGTGCGGGGTAAGTGAAGGTAAATGTGAGGAGCGAGGTTGTAGCCAGCCACGCAGACGCAAGAGAGAGAGAAGGAGCAGACAGGAAGGCCTCTTTTAACAGGCCCTGCAGCCATCAGTTAACCTGCACAGCCAGGTAACAGCTCCACCCATAGATACAGTATATATACGTCTATGGCTCCACCTGTAGGTCCGGGACAGACAGACAGACAGACAGCAGCCAGAAGAAACACAGACAACGGACAGGCCACCCCGCAGCACGGCAAAGCCGGGCGTGATACATGGTTGTAGGAACACACAAAGCTGTTGAGAAGAAGCAAAGTGGAAAAGTAAGCGGTGATTGGAGGAACAAAGTGTTTTTA